>NC_086446.1:394075385-394375385 GCF_028390025.1 Pseudophryne corroboree | reverse complement strand
AAGGGGCTATCAGGTCCTTATACTTCTTTATCTCACTGTCCAAATCACTAAGCTCCTTCCTCCTTTCATTTATGATCAAGTTCATCAGGGAGAAAGAGCACTCGTTAATAATCTTGCTCCACTCCTCCCTGAAAGATTCAGAGGCTGCCTCAAAAGATGCCTTTTTATTGATCTTAAGGCCCCTCGGAATAAGCTCATGCGCAATGTACTTTTCTAAAGTTACGGTCTCCCACCACACTTTGTTCTCTTTCATTAGAGTAGTCTCTAATTTCCTCATGATATTCTCTAAACTCACATCTAGGAGCTCAATACGTTCGCCCTCGTCCTTGAATAAATTCTCTAGCATGGACCTCCTTTGGTCCCGATATTTAAACATGGTAGCAGCAATTACACAGAATAGTCGGACAAAAAGTAGAGAACAAAGGAAGAAATGGTCGCGGAGTGTTTGGACATATTTATTGTGACCATTTCTTCCTTTGTTCTCTCCTTTTTGTCCGACTATTCTGTGTAATTGCTGCTACCATGTTTAAATATCGGGACCAAAGGAGATCCATGCTAGAGAATTTATTCAAGGACGAGGGCGAACGTATTGAGCTCCTAGATGTGAGTTTAGAGAATATCATTAGGAAATTAGAGACTACTCTAATAAAAGAGAACAAAGTGTGGTGGGAGACCGTAACTTTAGAAAAGTACATTGCGCATGAGCTTATTCCGAGGGGCCTTAAGATCAATAAAAAGGCATCTTTTGAGGCAGCCTCTGAATCTTTCAGGGAGCAGTGGAGCAAAATTATTAACGAGTGCTCCTTCTCCCTGATGAACTTGATCATAAATGAAAGGAGGAAGGAGCTTAGTGATTTGGACAGTAAGATAAAGAAGTATAAGGACCTGATAGCCCCTTTTGGAGATCTTCCTGACTACAAGGAGTTCGAAAATAGAATTTAACTTAATATCAAAAAACAAGAAAAGCTCCTTGTGGACAGGAAGATCAGGAAATTCATCAGAGACAAAAAAGAGGCAAATAACGTAGAGGGTGAAGATTCAGAACCTCCCAGTAGATCTAATGATCCTGAGGAGGAGAAAGAATATGAGGTATCCAGAAAACAGGATACAGACAGGGTGAGAGAGCGCTATCCAAGGAGTGCACCATTTAGACCCAATGCACTTAGGTATGATCAGAATCATCAGAACGGACCCCGGTTCAATAGATATAGAGAGAGAGAACAGATGGACCAGAGGAGACATGTCTGGCATACAGGACAGATTAAGAGCCCTTCACGATCAAGGCACTATCAAACAAGATATCAGGACAAACATTGGAGGGACGATAGACCAAGAGATAGCCAGGTCCCAAATATTAGACAGAGGAACAAATCTGGAAGGAGAAATGAGCAAGAGTTCTTTCACAATACCCCAAGTAGATATGAAAATAGGTATGGGCCATTTAGACAAACTAGGGACCATCCCCGTTTTTTAGAGACGGAAATGAGAACCCCAAGGTGGAGATAGTGTATGGTGGCACACATAGAGGAAGGAGGGGAGGTAGGAAGAAAAAGAAACGTTCTAAAAAGAGGAAAAGGAACAAAAGTAGAAGTAAGAAAAAGCCTACATCTACTACAGACCCTACCCCTGCCACCAGTTCATCATCCACCACTTTAGACCCAACCACTCCCATTGATGGTGGTCTAATAACAGACGCCCTGACCGATAATGGTAAAGGTGTAAAAATCTTTAACATCAGTTTCCATATTTTGACCAAATATGAAAAAAATGTTCTGGAGAAGGGCCTCAAGTATGCTCCTGCTATACCAATCAACAAGTTTGAGACCTTTGAAGATATACATAAGTTTGTCCGGAAATTGTGTTTAAAGAAATTCTTTATGTCTAAATCTATAACGGGTGAATTGGGAGAAGCAGAAATTGTGAGTACGACCCCGTTTAGACCTAAATCCCTTTTTTTCCCTGCTCACGTAAAGGGAAGCTTCATTGAAGCCTTTAGCGAAATTGTACAGGAAGACCTAAGGGAAATTAAACCGGTCGGTTTTAGGTCTAACCTATCATTCAAAGAAAGGGCTGCGCTTAAGGATCTGAAGTCTAATTCAGAGCTCATCGTGAAACCCGCCGATAAAGGCGGGGGAGTAGTCATTATGGATAAGAGCTGGTACATCAAAGAATTGGAGATACATGTTAGGGATCAAGGTACCTATTCTAAGCTTAGGTTGGACCCAACTAACAAATTTAATTCCAACCTGATGGCCCTTCTTGATAAATATAGTACTTTGGGAGTTTTGAAGGACACAGAGAAAGAGTTCATCTTTAACGTTAGTCCAGTTGTACCAGCTCTGTATTTGTTACCAAAGGTCCATAAAAACGCCTCAAACCCCCCTGGACGCCCAATTGTTTCGGCCATCCAATCAGTCACTGCGAATCTCTCTGAGTATATCGATTTTTTTTCTGCAGCCCTTGGTACTCACTAACCCCTCACATCTTAGGGACACCAAAGATTTATTGAACTTTTTATCAACTATTACTTGGGGGAGTGACTACATATTGGTCACTGCTGATGTCAGGTCCCTCTACTCTATTATTGATCACGAGGCGGGAGTGTGTGCAGTTGCATCATATTTGAGTGATAGCACCTTGGAGGAGAATTTGCAACAGTTTATATTGGAGGGTATCCAGTTTATCCTTACCAACAATTATTTTGTTGTGGAGGGGGAATATTACATACAGAAAGTCGGTACAGCGATGGGCACCAGGTTCGCTCCGAGCTATGCGAACATCTTTATGGGCAAATGGGAGTCTGACTTTTACGGGTCACCCATTTGGAGCGAACCTGGTGTCCTGGAAACGCTATATCGACGATATTCTGTTCGTTTGGAGTGGGGATGATGCGGGGTTGGAGACCTTCTGCAATTATCTAAACGCCAACTCTCTGAATATAGAGCTTTCGTTCACCAAGAGTAGGGATATGGTGAATTTTTTGGATTTAACTTTGAGCGTGGAAGACAGCTGTCTATCCACTAGTACGTATACGAAGGAAACTGATTCCTTAACCTATATTCATGCTGAAAGTTGTCACCACTACAATTGGCTTGACTCCATTCCATATGGCCAATTAAAAAGGTTGAGAAGAAACTGTTCCAAAGTAGAGACCTACCAGGCTCAAGCTTATCAGATGAAAGAAAGATTTGAAGCAAGTGGTTATGACACGGCCAAAATTGAGAAAGCTATGGAGGCAGTTGAAAGATTTGATAGGACTGCACTGTTGGTAGACAAACCAAAAAGGGAGCCCAATAAAGGAAGATTTGAATGGGCATTCATAACAGGATATAACTCCCAGCACAAAACCCTCGAATAATCAGTTAAACGGAACTGGAAAATTTTGAAAAAAGACCCGATCCTAGGAGGTGTATTACCTGATCACCCCATATTTATATATAAAATGGCGCCCAATTTGAAAACTTCCCTGGTTAACCGTTATATACCGCCAAAAAAGAGAGAGGGTAGGATCTTAACGCAGGGTTTCCACCGCTGCGGGATATGTATCTGTTGCCGGGAGGTACCAAGCGATGGGACTAAAAAAATTGAGTCAGTTTGTATTAATGGGAATAGTGTTAAAATTAGAGATTTTATTACCTGTAATGTAAAAAATGTTGTGTATTTTATTGAATGCAGATGCCATTTGTTCTACATTGGTCGCACTACAAGACCACTTAAAATCCGTCTAAGCGAACACTGTAGGAACATCAAAAAAAGCTTAGAGTCCCATGCCCTTTCAAACCACTTTAAAAAGCATCATAACAGCTCTACAGGGGGAATTGTTAGATTTGGGGCTATTAAAGTGGTTAAATGTGGGCCACGACAGCGGGACATCAATACACTTTTAGCTAAAAGCGAAATGCACTTTATTTATGAATTTAATACTCTGCACCCTATGGGCCTTAATAATGATTTTGAATTGAAATGGTTCATGTGATTTTATTTTGTTTTACATACATGTTTTATCTTGTACTTTTTAGATTGTAAATGCACAAACAACTATTTAAGGACATTGGACTTGGTTATTCACTTTCCTATGAATGTGCAAAGATGTTATTTTTCCACCCGTCAGCGGTGGTTCCGAGTATGCAGTCACCATGGAGATACAGCGCCAGCCGGAGACAGACTTCCGGTGAGAATGAGCCCGTGCGTCCGGTTGCTATGGGGACACTAGCGAGGACGTCATCTCCGGAGTCTACGGGCTGGTGCGTCTGGTTTCCATGACGACGACGGCGCGGACAAGCGGGCGGAAGTGACATGTATACACTTCCGGTTACCATGGAAACCCGACAGTGCGCCGGTGTTAGTGATTGATGATCATGCAGAGACGCCAGCCGTGATTGGTTTATGGAGCCTTTAAATATATGGATGGTGACTTTTGGAAATGGTACACAGCCTTGAGAAAGACTCCGGAAAGGAGTTGAAACGCGTTGGCGGCACCCACACGTGGACAGCATCCAGTGGGCATCCTGCGTGACAGAGATCAGACACGGTCCTAGCGTGCGGCCCGGGACGGCTTTTGGACTTTAAAGAACTTGTCTGAGAACTTTTTGTGGGTTCTTGGACTCTCTGGTAATTGTTCCGCACTTTTCCCCTGTGGCTCCCACACATGGGTTTTTTCACCATTTCCACCACCTGAGCATTTGATTTTGTTTAATGTGATTCATGTCCCTATTTTAATGTGTGTGTGTGTGTTATTAAATTACTGTACGACACATGTGGTTTTCCTCTCTCCTCTATTTACATATGCTGTACCCATACGATTTATGCTACGAGGAGGAGTTGTGATTTTTGGAGATTGGACACTTCACTTCAGATAAAAGGGTGGTATACGTTTATCACTGTTCATGTACACTCAGATACTTTTTATGAATTTTTTGATTTAGGCGCCTGGTGGTACCCGTGGTCAAAATTTTCTGTGCTAGTGTTCCAGTTAATGTCAACTTCACATCTCTAAAATTCTAAGGTGTATGCCATCACGTATCTAGTACCATGTTGTAAACCGGATTACCATAGCTTTGGCTGTAGCACCTAAGTAAGGATCATCAAAGGTTACTGTGAAAACATGACCTGGCCATACACTTTAAGATTATATGTACAAACATACAGCTAATTGGCTTGTTGTAACGAAAATCTAGTAATGTATGGAAGCAAATTAAAATCGACCATTTGCTCCCAATACCTAAAAAAAAACAGACAAAAACAGCAGTTCAGAAAATAAGAATTTACTCACCGGTAATTCTATTTCTCGTAGTCCGTAGTGGATGCTGGGAACTCCGTAAGGACCATGGGGAATAGCGGACTCCGAAGGAGGCTGGGCACTCTAGAAAGATTTATGACTACCTGGTGTGCACTGGCTCCTCCCACTATGACCCTCCTCCAAACCTCAGTTAGGACACTGTGCCCGGACGAGCTGACATAATAAGGAAGGATTTTGAATCCCGAGTAAGACTCATACCAGCCACACCAATCACACCGTACAACTCGTGATACTATATCCAGTTTGACAGTATGAAAACAACTGAGCCTCTCAACAGATGGCTCAACAATAACCCTTTAGTTAGCAATAACTATGTACAAGTATTGCAGACAATCCGCACTTGGGATGGGCGCCCAGCATCCACTACGGACTACGAGAAATAGAATTACCGGTGAGTAAATTCTTATTTTCTCTGACGTCCTAGTGGATGCTGGGAACTCCGTAAGGACCATGGGGATTATACCAAAGCTCCCAAACGGGCGGGAGAGTGCGGATGACTCTGCAGCACCGAAAGAGAGAACTCCAGGTCCTCCTCAGCCAGGGTATCAAATTTGTAGAATTTTGCAAACGTGTTTGCCCCTGACCAAGTAGCTGCTCGGCAAAGTTGTAAAGCCGAGACCCCTCGGGCAGCCGCCCAAGATGAGACCAACTTCCTTGTGGAATGGGCATTTACAGATTTTGTCTGTGGCAGGCCTGCCACAGAATGTGCAAGCTGAATTGTACTACAAATCCAGCGAGCAATAGTCTGCTTAGAAGCAGGAGCACCCAGCTTGTTGGGTGCATGCAGGATAAACAGCGAGTCAGATTTTCTGACTCCAGCCGTCCTGGAAACATATATTTTCAGGGCCCTGACAACGTCTAGCAACTTGGAGTCCTCCAAATCCCTAGTAGCCGCAGGCACCACAATAGGCTGGTTCAGGTGAAACGCTGACACCACTTTAGGAAGAAACTGGGGACGAGTCCTCAATTCTGCCCTATCCATATGGAAAATCAGATAAGGGCTTTTACATGAGAAAGCCGCCAATTCTGACACTCGCCTGGCTGAAGCCAAGGCTAATAACATGACCACTTTCCACGTGAGATATTTTAGATCCACGGTTTTTAGTGTCTCAAACCAATGTGATTTTAAGAAACTCAACACCACGTTGAGATCCCAAGGTGCCACAGGGGGCACAAACGGGGGCTGAATATGCAGCACTCCTTTCACAATGTCTGAACTTCAGGTACTGAAGCTAGTTCTTTTTGAAAGAAAATCGACAGAGCCGAGATCTGTACTTTAATGGAGCCTAGTTTTAGGCCCATATTCACTCCTGCTTGCAGGAAATGTAGAAATCGACCTAGTGGAAATTCCTCTGTTGGGGCCTTTTTGGCCTCGCACCATGCAACATATTTCCGCCATATGCGGTGATAATGCTTTGCCGTAACATCTTTCCTGGCTTTAATAAGCGTAGGAATGACTTCTTACGGAATACCCTTTTCCTTCAGGATCCGGCGTTCAATCGCCATGCCATCAAACGCAGCCGCGGTAAGTCTTGGAACAGACAGGGCCCCTGCTGAAGCAGGTCCTGTCTGAGCGGCAGAGGCCATGGGTCCTCTGATATCATTTCCTGAAGTTCCGGGTACCAAGCCCTTCTTGGCCAATCCGGAACCACGAGTATCGTTCTTACTCCTCGCCATCTTATTATTCTCAGTACCTTTGGTATGAGAGGCAGAGGAGGGAACACATAAACCGACTGGTACACCCACGGTGTCACTAGAGCATCCACAGCTATCGCCTGAGGGTCCCTTGACCTGGCGCAATATCTCTTTAGCTTTTTGTTGAGGCGGGACGCCATCATGTCCACCTGTGGCCTTTCCCAACGGTTTACCAACAGCAGGAAGACTTCTGGATGAAGTCCCCACTCTCCCGGGTGTAGGTCGTGTCTGCTGAGGAAGTCTGCTTCCCAGTTGTCCACTCCCGGAATGAACACTGCTGCCAGTGCTAGTACGTGATTTTCCGCCCATCGGAGAATCCTTGTGGCTTCTGCCATTGCCATCCTGCTTCTTGTGCCGCCCTGTCGGTTCACATGGGCGACTGCCGTGATGTTGTCTGACTGTATCAGTACCGGCTGGTTTTGAAGCAGTGGCCTTGCCTGACTTAGGGCATTGTAAATGTCCCTCAGTTCCAGAATTTATATGTAGGGAAGTCTCCTGACTTGACCATAGGCCCTGGAAGTTTCTTCCCTGTGTGACTGCTCCCCAGCCTCGAAGGCTGGCCTCCGTGGTCACCAGGACCCAGTCCTGTATGCCGAATCTGCGGCCCTCTAGAAGATGAGCACCCTGCAGCCACCACAGTAGAGACACCCTGGTCCTTGGAGACAGGGTTATCATTTGATGCATTTGAAGATGCGATCCCGACCACTTATCCAAGAGGTCCCACTGGAAGGTCCTCGCATGGAACCTGCCGAATGGAATTGCTTCGTATGAAGCCACCATTTTTCCTAGGACTCGTGTGCAACGATGCACCGATACCCTTTTCGGTTTTAGGAGGTCTCTGACTAGAGATGACAGCTCCTCGGCTTTCTCCTGCGGGAGAAACACTTTTTTCTGTTCTGTGTCCAAAATCATCCCCAGGAACAGTAAGCGAGTGGAAGGAACCAGCTGTGACTTTGGAATGTTCAGAATCCAGCCATGCTGTTGTAGCACCTCCTGAGATAGTGCTACTCCGACCAGTATCATTTCTGCCATTACCTTGGTAAACACCCTCGGTGCCGTGGACAGTCCAAACGGTAGCGTCTGGAATTGGTAATGGCAAACCTGTACCACAATCTGAGGTACTCCTGGTGAGGAAGGTAAATAGGGACATGCAGGTAAGCATCCTTGATGTCCAGGGATACCATGTAATCCCCCTCGTCCAGGCTTGCAATAACCGCCCTGAGCGATTCCATCTTGAACTTTGTTATGTAAGTGTTCAAGGATTTCCATTTTAAAATGGGTCTCACCGAACCGGCTGGTTTCGGTACCACAAACAGTGTGGAATAGTAACCCCGTCCTTGTTGAAGTAGGGGCACCTTGACTATCACCTGCTGGGAATACAGCTTGTGAATTGCCTCTAGCACAGCCTCCCTGCCTGAGGGAGTTGTCGGCAAGGCAGATTTGAGTAAACGGCGGGGGGGAGACGCCTCGACTTCCAGCTTGTACCCCTGAGATACTACTTGAAGGATCCGGGGATCCACCTGTGAGCGAGCCCACTGATCGCTGAAATTTTTGAGGCGGCCCCCCACCCTACCTGGCTACGCCTGTGGAGCCCCCGCGTCATGCGGTGGACTCAGAGGAAACAGGGGAAGAATTTTGATTCTGGGAACTGGCTGCTGGTGCAGCTTTTTCCCTCTTCCCTCGTTTGACCCGCCTGCTTTTCTGAAGCCGAAAGGACTGTACCTGATAATACAGTGCTTTTCTTAGGCTGTGAGGGAACCCGAGGTAAAATATTTTCATCCCAGCTGTTGCTGTGGATACGAGGTCCCAGAGACCATCCCCAACCAATTCCTCACCCTTATAAGGCTCTATGTGCCTTTTAAAGTCAGCATCACCTGTCCAGTGTCGGGTCTCCAATACCCTCCTGACAGAATGGACATTGCAATAATTCAGGATGCCAGCTGGCAAAATATCCCTCTGTGCATCCCTCATATATAAGACGACGGCTTATGTTTGCAAAATACTATCCCTGTTTGAAAGGGGTACAGACCACGCTGCAGCAGTCTGCAGTCTCAGTCTAGTACCTGAGTGTGTAAATACAGACTTCAGGATAGCCTCCTGCTATTTAGCAGCAGGTACCTTCAAAGTGGCCGTATCCTAAGACGGCAGTGCCA
Organism: Pseudophryne corroboree; assembly: GCF_028390025.1. Taxonomy (NCBI): domain Eukaryota; kingdom Metazoa; phylum Chordata; class Amphibia; order Anura; family Myobatrachidae; genus Pseudophryne; species Pseudophryne corroboree. The sequence continues at coordinate 394,366,238 of NC_086446.1, read as the reverse complement.
CCTTGACAAACGTGTGAGCGCCTTATCCACCCTAGGGGATATCTCCCAGCGTAACTTATCCTCTGGCGGGAAAGGGTACGCCATCAGTAACTTGTTAGAAATTACCAGTTTCTTATCGGGGCAACCCATGCTTTTTCACACTTCATTCACTCATTTGATGGGGGAACAAAACACTGCCTGCTTTTTCTCCCCACACATAAAACCCTTTGTTTTTAGTGGTACTTGGGTTAATGTCAGAAATGTGTAACACATTTTATATTGCCGGGATCATGTAACGGATGTTCCTAGTGGATTGTGTATATGTCTCAACCTCGTCGACACTGGAGTCAGACTCCGTGTCAACATCTGTGTCTGCCATCTGAGGGAGCGTTGATGGCCTTTGAGACGCCTGGGCAGGCGCGGGCTGAGAAGCCGGCTGTCCCATAGCTGTTACGTCATCCAGCCTTTTATGTAAGGAGTTGACACTGTCGGTTAATACCTTCCACCTATCCATCCACTCTGGTGTCGGCCCACAGGGGGCGACATCTCATTTATCGGCATCTGCTCCGCCTCCACATAAGTCTCCTCATCAAACATGTCGACACAGCCGTACCGACACACCGCACACACACAAGGAATGCTCCAATGAGGACAGGACCCACAAAAGCCCTTTGGGGGGACAGAGTGAGAGTATGCCAGCACACACCAGAGCGCTATATAATGCAGGGACTAACTGAGTTATGTCCCCTATAGCTGCTTTTATATAATTTATACTGCGCCTAAATTTAGTGCCCCCCCTCTCTTTTTACCCTGTTCTGTAGTGTAGACTGCAGGGGAGAGCCAGGGAGCTTCCTTCCAGCGGATCTGTGAAGGAGAAATGGCGCCAGTGTGCTGTGGGAGATAGCTCTGCCCCTTTTCCGCGGACTATTCTCCCGCTTTTTTCTGGATTCTGGCAGGGGTATTTTCCACATATATAGCCTCTGGGGCTATATATTGTGGTATTTTTGCCAGCCAAGGTATTATTATTGCTTCTCAGGGCGCCCCCCCCCCAGCGCCCTGCACCCTCAGTGACCGGAGTGTGAAGTGTGTATGAGGAGCAATGGCGCACAGCTGCAGTGCTGTGCGCTACCTTGGTGAAGACTGATGTCTTCTGCCGCCGATTTTCCGGACCTCTTCTTGCTTCTGGCTCTGTAAGGGGGACGGCGGCGCGGCTCCGGGACCGAACACCAAGGACTGGGCATGCGGTCGATCCCTCTGGAGCTAATGGTGTCCAGTAGCCTAAGAAGCCCAATCCGGCTGCAAGCAGGCGAGTTCGCTTCTTCTCCCCTTAGTCCCTCGCTGCAGTGAGCCTGTTGCCAGCAGGTCTCACTGAAAATAAAAAACCTAAATCTATACTTTCTTTCTAAGGGCTCAGGAGAGCCCCTAGTGTGCATCCAACCTCGGCCGGGCACAAGATCTAACTGAGGTTTGGAGGAGGGTCATAGTGGGAGGAGCCAGTGCACACCAGGTAGTCATAAATCTTTCTAGAGTGCCCAGCCTCCTTTGGAGCCCGCTATTCCCCATGGTCCTTACGGAGTTCCCAGCATCCACTAGGACGTCAGAGAAAAATTGGTTAAATTAAACATATTTAACCAAATCAGTTTTCCAGTGTTGAGGAGCGAATGGTTGATTGTCATTTGCTCCCATACATTACCAGATTTTCATTTAAAAGTAGCCATCTAGTTGGATCGTTGGACAGATAAGCTTAAGGTGTGTCGCCAGCTTTGCCAAAACACAGGCAGGGAGTAAAGAATAGGATGGGGGATGTCCAAAATGGGGTGCAACTGGTTAAGATGGCAAGTATCATCCCCACTTTTTAGCAGATCTATTCAGTTGGTGCGTAGCTTCATAACTGACAACAGATGGTATTAAGCAATAAACTGTATTGTCTACGTTGGGTTCAGTACAATCAAAATCTCGATGGTCATAATCCCGACAACAATTGACCGACGGTTAAAATCCTGACAAGATCAAAATACCGACAAAGTCAAAATACCGACATTTAATATATTGACAGGTCAAAAGATCGACACAGGTTTTTCTTTTTGGTGTGTATGTTGTCATAGGTCAACATGGACACCGTATAAGTGTACCGCGTCCCTTCGCACTCGGCACACTATTATATTTCCCCTCCAGGTCCAATGGGATGGTAAAGTATGAACAACCCGGTTTCAACGAGAAAATCAAGAAAAACTCATGTCGACTTTTTGATCTGTCGACGTTTTAAAGGTGGGATTTTGACTGTCTGGATTTTGATTGTAGGTAAATTTACCGCTTTCCGTCTACATTCACTGCCAAACTTTTTCCACATAGACAGTTAAGATACAGGTTTCCTCTGGTGCAGCTGGGGTAGACCCTGCAGGAGCTAGTTTGAAACTAGTTTTCTAAAATTTATCCAACTTTTCTTGCATTAAATTCACCTATTGTATACTTTCAATTAACAAAGGCTCTGGGATACTGGTTCCTGCAGAATTGGTTTTGGTGACAGCCTATTCTATCAAGTCTCTAGGAAGTACATTTGTAAATATTGGATTGCTGGAATCCACAGGAAGTGTCTTTAGTGAAAATAGGTGCAGATCAGTATAGCAATTAACCAGGGATCCAGAGACAGAGTATATAGTCATCTAAGACCCATGGATCAAAGTCAGAGAAGGTAATCATCCAAGAGCCAGGAGTTAAAGTTAGACAAGGCAAATATCTGAGAACCAGGGGTCAAAGACAGAGTGGATAGTCATCTAAAGCTATGTACACACTAGGACGATGTGCGCACGATGCAACATCGCATGCAACGGGAGCCAGCATAGGCAAGTGCATACACTACTGCCAATATCGGGAGCAACGGGGGCGGCCATGCTGCATTCGGTAGCATGGCCCTAGATAGCAACACCGCCTGTTGGACCTGTATATAGGTCTGATGGGTGATGCCGCATACAACCCACTGGAGCAAGCATTGTATAGTGCATACACACTAGACAGTGTGAACACTATCGCATACGATCAGGCGGATATCGGCCGGATCGTACATGATATCGCCTAGTGTGTACGCACCTTGAGAGCAAATAGTCAAATACAGAAAGGCACTATTCTCGAGTGCTGGTTCAAGTAGATAAGCTCAATAAATTAGCATTGTGTGGTTCCCTGCAAGCTGCTTATACAGTATAAATCTTACATAAGCCTCATGAGCTGGCAAATCACTAGCCGCAGGTGATTAGGCCATTCCTGATACAGGTTTACACAGATGAGATAAAAAGGATGCATGAAATGTTCCTGTGGCTGACAGAGTTTGCAGTTTGTGTTCAGATGTATGAGAAACCCTAAGGAAGTAAAAAATAGGCATGAACCCAATTGGTGATCTCTGCATATAAACCCTCAGATCAGGTAATACCTATACACCAACCACAGAGTAAGTGAGCAGCTGAACTAGCAAGTGAATTTAGTGCTGCAGAATATTCACGTACAATTACAGTACTACACTTAGAATGGTTTATCTTTTAATCAGTTTGTGGAATAAATGAAAAAGAAGAATTTACTTACCGATAATTCTATTTCTTGTAGTCCGTAGTGGATGCTGGGATTCCGTCAGGACCATGGGGAATAGCGGCTCCGCAGGAGACAGGGCACAAAAGTAAAAGCTTTAGGATCAGGTGGTGTGCACTGGCTCCTCCCCCTATGACCCTCCTCCAAGCCTCAGTTAGGATACTGTGCCCGGACGAGCATACACAATAAGGAAGAATTTTGAATCCCGGGTAAGACTCATACCAGCCACACCAATCACACTGTACAACCTGTGATCTGAACCCAGTTAACAGCATGATAACAGCGGAGCCTCTGAAAAGATGGCTCACAACAATAATAACCCGATTTTTGTAACAATAACTATGTACAAGTATTGCAGACAATCAGCACTTGGGATGGGCGCCCAGCATCCACTACGGACTACGAGAAATAGAATTATCGGTAAGTAAATTCTTATTTTCTCTGACGTACTAGTGGATGCTGGGACTCCGTCAGGACCATGGGGATTATACCAAAGCTCCCAAACGGGCGGGAGAGTGCGGATGACTCTGCAGCACCGAATGAGAGAACTCCAGGTCCTCCTCAGCCAGGGTATCAAATTTGTAGAATTTTGCAAACGTGTTTGCTCCTGACCAAGTAGCAGCTCGGCAAAGTTGTAAATCCGAGACCCCTCGGGCAGCCGCCCAAGATGAGCCCACCTTCCTTGTGAAATGGGCATTTACATATTTTGGCTGTGGCAGGCCTGCCACAGAATGTGCAAGCTGAATTGTACTACACATCCAACTAGCAATCGTCTGCTTAGAAGCAAGAGCACCCAGTTTGTTGGGTGCATACAGGATAACAGCAAGTCAGTTTTCCTGACTCCAGCCGTCCTGGAAACCTATATTTTCAAGGCCCTGACAACATCTAGCAACTTGGAGTCCTCCAAGTCCCTAATATCCGCAGGTACCACAATAAACTGGTTCAGGTGAAACGCTGACACCACCTTAGGGAGAAACTGGGGACGAGTCCGCAGCTCTGCCCTGTCCGAATGGACAATCAGATATGGGCTTTTGTGAGACAAAGCCACCAATTCTGACACTCGCCTGGCCGAGGCCAGGGCCAACCGCATGGTCACTTTTCATGTGAGATATTTCAAATCCACAGATTTGAGCGGTTTAAAATGTGATTTGAGGAATCCCAGATTACGTTGAGATCCCACAGTGCCACTGGAGGCACAAAAGGGGGTTGTATATGCAGTACTCCCTTGACAAACTTCTGGACTTCAGGAAGTGAAGCCAATTCTTACTGGAAGAAAATTGACAGGGCCGAAATTTGAACCTTAATGGACCCCAATTTGAGGCCCATAGACACTCCTGTTTGCAGGAAATGCAGGAATCGACCGAGTTGAAATTTCTTCGTGGGGCCTTCCTGGCCTCACACCACGCAACATATTTTCGCCACATGTGGTGATAATGTTGTGCGGTCACCTCCTTCCTGGCTTTGACCAGGGTAGGAATGACCTCTTCCGGAATGCCTTTTTCCCTTAGGATCCGGCGTTCCACCGCCATGCCGTCAAACGCAGCCGCGGTAAGTCTTGGAACAGACATGGTACTTGCTGAAGCAAGTCCCTTCTTAGCGGCAGAGGCCATGAGTCCTCTGTGAGCATTTCTTGAAGTTCCGGGTACCAAGTCCTTCTTGGGCAATCCGGAGCCACGAGTATAGTTCTTACTCCTCTACGTCTTATAATTCTCAGTACCTTGGGTATGAGAAGCAGAGGAGGGAACACATACACCGACTGGTACACCCACTGTGTTACCAGAAACGTCCACAGCTATTGCCTGAGGGTCTCTTGACCTGGCGCAATACCTGTCCAGTTTTTTGTTCAGGCGGGACGCCATCATGTCCACCTTTGGTCTTTCCCAACGGTTCACAATCATGTGGAAGACTTCCCGATGAAGTCCCCACTCTCCCGGGTGGAGGTCGTGCCTGCTGAGGAAGTCTGCTTCCCAGTTGTCCACTCCCGGAATGAACACTGCTGACAGTGCTATCCCATGATTTTCCGCCCAGCGAAGAATCTTTGCAGTTTCTGCCATTTCCCTCCTGCTTCTTGTGCCGCCCTGTCTGTTTACGTGGGCGACTGCCGTGATGTTGTCCCACTGGATCAATACCGGCTGACCTTGAAGCAGAGGTCTTGCTAAGCTTAGAGCATTGTTTTATGTGGAGAGAAGTCTCCAGACTTGATCACACTCCCTGGAAAATTTTTTCCCTGTGTGACTGCTCCCCAGCCTCTCCGGCTGGCATCCGTGGTCACCAGGACCCAGTCCTGAATGCCGAATCTGCGGCCCTTTAGTAGATGAGCACTCTGCAGCCACCGCAGAAGAAACACCCTTGTCCTTGGAGACAGGGTTATCCGCTGATGCATCTGAAGATGCGATCCGGACCATTTTTCCAGCAGATCCCACTGAAAAGTTCTTGCGTGAAATCTGCCGAATGGAATCGCTTCGTAAGAAGCCACCATTTTTCCCAGGACCCTTGTGCAATGATGCACTGACACTTTTCCTGGTTTTAGGAGGTTCCTGACTAGCTCGGATAACTCCCTTGCTTTCTTCTCCGGGAGAAACACCCTTTTCTGGACTGTGTCCAGAATCATCCCTAGGAACAGCAAATTGTCGTCGGAAACAGCTGCGGTTTTGGAATATTTAGAATCCACCCATGCTGTCGTAGAACTACTTGAGATAGTGCTACTCCGACCTCCAACTGTTCTCTGGACCTTGCCCTTATCAGGATATCGTCCATTTTCTTTGAAGAAGAATCATCATTTCGGCCATTACCTTGGTAAAGACCCGGGGTGCCGTGGACAATCCAACCGGCATCGTCTGAAACTGATAGTGACAGTTCTGTACCACGAACCTGAGGTACCCTTGGTGAGAAGGGCAAATTGGGACATGGAGGAAGCATCCCTGATGTCCCGGGACACCATATAGTCCCCTTCTTCCTGGTTCGCTATCACTGCTCTGAGTGACTCCATCTTGATTTGAACCTTTGTATGCAAGTGTTCAAATATTTCAGATTTAGAATAGGTCTCACCGAGCCGTCTGGCTTCAGTACCACAATATAGTGTGGAATAATACCCCTTTCCTTGTTGTAGGAGGAGTACTTTGATTATCACCTGCTGGGAATACAGCTTGTGAATTGTTTCCAATACTGCCTCCCTGTCGGAGGGAGACGTTGGTAAAGCAGACTTCAGGAACCTGCGAGGGGGAGACGTCTCGAATTTCCAATCTGTACCCCTGGGATACTACTTGTAGGATCCAGGGGTCCTGTACGGCCCCAGCGTCATGCTGAGGACTTGGCAGAAGCGGTGGAGGGCTTCTGTTCTTGGGAATGGACTGCCTGCTGCAGTCTTCTTCCCTTTCCTCTATCCCTGGGCAGATATGACTGGCCTTTTGCCCGCTTGCCCTTATGGGGACGAAAGGACTGAGGCTGAAAAGACGGTGTCTTTTTCTGCTTAGATGTGACTTAGGGTAAAAAAGGTGGATTTTCCAGCTGTTGCCGTGGCCACCAGGTCCGATGGACCGACCCCAAATAACTCCTTCCCTTTATACGGCAATTGCCGTTTGGAATCTGCATCACCTGACCACTGTCGTGTCCATAAACATCTTCTGGCAGATATGGACATCGCACTTACTCTTGATGCCAGAGTGCAAATATCTCTCTGTGCTCTATAGTCAATAAAATACTGTCCCTGTCAAGGGTATCAATATTTTCAGTCAGGGAATCCGACCAAGCCACCCCAGCGCTGCACCTCCAGGCTGAGGCGATAGCTGGTCGCAGTATAACACCAGTATGTGTGTATATACTTTTTAGGATATTTTCCAGCCTCCTATCAGCTGGTTCCTTGAGGGCGGCCGTATCTGGAGACGGTAACGCCACTTGTTTTGATAAGCGTGTGAGCGCCTTATCCACCCTAAGGGGTGTTTCCCAACGCGCCCTAACTTCTGGCGGGAAAAGGTATACCGCCAATAATTTTCTATCGGGGGAAACCCACGCATCATCACACACTTCATTTAATTTATCCGATTCAGGAAAAACTACATGTAGTTTTTTCACACCCACATAATACCCTTTTTTGTGGTACTTGTAGTATCAGAAATATGTAACACCTCCTTCATTGCCGTTAACATGTAACGTGTGGCCCTAAAGGAAAATACGTTTGTTTCTTCACCGTCGACACTGGAGTCAGTGTCCGTGTCTGTGTCTATGTCGACCGACTGAGGTAAATGGGCGTTTTAAAGCCCCTGACGGTGTTTGAGACGCCTGGACAGGTACTAATTTGTTTGCCGGCCGTCTCATGTCGTCAACCGACCTTGAAGCGTGTTGACATTATCACGTAATTCCTTAAATAAGCCATCCGTTCCGGTGTCGACTCCCTAGAGAGTGACATCACCATTACAGGCAATTGCTCCGCCTCCTCACCAACATCGTCCTCATACATGTCGACACACACGTACCGACACACAGCACACACACAGGGAATGCTCTGATAGAGGACAGGACCCCACTAGCCCTTTGGGGAGACAGAGGGAGAGTTTGCCAGCACACACCAAAACGCTATAATTATACAGGGACAACCTTTATATAAGTGTTTTCCCTTATAGCATCTTAATATATAATCATATCGCCAAATAAGTGCCCCCCCTCTCTGTTTTAACCCTGTTTCTGTAGTGCAGTGCAGGGGAGAGCCTGGGAGCCTTCCCACCAGCAGTTCTGTGAGGGAAAATGGCGCTGTGTGCTGAGGAGATAGGCCCCGCCCCCTATTCCGGCGGGCTCTTCTCCCGGTTTTTCTGAGACCTGGCAGGGGTGAAATACATCCATATAGCCTCAGGGACTATATGTGATGTATTCTTTTTAGCCAGAAAGGTAATCTCATTGCTGCCCAGGGCGCCCCCCCCAGCGCCCTGCACCCTCAGTGACCGCTGGTGTGAAGTGTGCCTGAGCGCAATGGCGCACAGCTGCAGTGCTGTGCGCTACCTCATGAAGACTGAAAAGCCTTCAGCCGCCGGTTTCTGGACCTCTTCTTACTTCGGCATCTGCAAGGGGGTCGGCGGCGCGGCTCCGGTGACCCATCCAGGCTGTACCTGTGATCGTCCCTCTGGAGCTAGTGTCCAGTAGCCTAGTGACCGCTGGTGTGAAGTGTGCCTGAGCGCAATGGCGCACAGCTGCAGTGCTGTGCGCTACCTCATGAAGACTGAAAAGCCTTCAGCCGCCGGTTTCTGGACCTCTTCTTACTTCGGCATCTGCAAGGGGGTCGGCGGCGCGGCTCCGGTGACCCATCCAGGCTGTACCTGTGATCGTCCCTCTGGAGCTAGTGTCCAGTAGCCTAGTGACCGCTGGTGTGAAGTGTGCCTGAGCGCAATGGCGCACAGCTGCAGTGCTGTGCGCTACCTCATGAAGACTGAAAAGCCTTCAGCCGCCGGTTTCTGGACCTCTTCTTACTTCGGCATCTGCAAGGGGGTCGGCGGCGCGGCTCCGGTGACCCATCCAGGCTGTACCTGTGATCGTCCCTCTGGAGCTAGTGTCCAGTAGCCTAAGAAGCAAATCCATCCTGCACGCAGGTGAGTTCACTCCTTCTCCCCTAGGTCCCTCGTTGCAGTGAGCCTGTTGCCAGCAGGACTCACTGAAAATAAGAAACCTATCAAAACTTTTACTCTAAGCAGCTCTTTATGAGAGCCACCTAGATTGCACCCTGCTCGGACGGGCACAAAAACCTAACTGAGGCTTGGAGGAGGGTCATAGGGGGAGGAGCCAGTGCACACCACCTGATCCTAAAGCTTTTACTTTTGTGCCCTGTCTCCTGCGGAGCCGCTATTCCCCATGGTCCTGACGGAGTCCCAGCATCCACTAGGACGTCAGAGAAATTATATTCTAAACTATTTTAGATTTATGATGAGTGATGGAAGAGTACTATACGAAAGTGTTTTGCATGTATAGGCAGATATTTACTTACCATGGTCTTATAAGGCTCTCACTCTGTCTCTAGGATGTTTTTATACATTAACTACTTGGAGCGGAGAGAGCATATTTCTAGAGGCGTTCTGTGCAGTGTGGAGGAGCACAAAATGGAATTGATTTTTGCACCATCTCAGAGTTGTTGGTCTGCGCGTATCTTCCTTCATCTTTAATGGGACTCGTTTTGGGCCTCCACATTGCACTTCAGTAAGTAACAGACGGATTAAAGACAGTCCCCTATGGTCCCTCACTACTCCTTAACATTTATTCAATACTTATATAGTGCCAGCGCATTCTGTCGTGCTTTACACTACTTATAAATGTAAACATAAACCGTAGAGTATTTTAAGTAAAAAATGGAGAACTTGCTAAGAAGTTGGACTTTATGGAGATCACACTTTTGTAGTTGGTGCTGCTAAAGATTTACAAAAAAATAACTAAATGCACATCTGGTTTGCAATAGCATCGCCCAAAAGCAGAGAAGAAGGCGTGGACCCCCTAAGTGTATTTGCTGATCTTCTAATATAACTACAGGTTTATGTACTCTACAGTATATATTACCCTCTAGTGGTCAAATGAGATAATAGCAGGTGAAGTGTGTACTTTGCTTTGTGTTCTACTTACATTTCTCATACGTCCTAGAGGATGCTGGGGTCACATTAAGAACCATGGGGGGGGGTATAGACGGGATCCGCAGGAGACATTGGCACTTCAAGACTTTCAAAGGGTGTGAACTGGCTCCTCCCTCTATGCCCCTCGTCCAGACTCCAGTTTTAGAATTGTGCCCAGTGAGACTGGATGCACTGCAGGGGAGCTCTACTGAGTTTCTCTTAAAATACTTATGTTAGGTTTTTATTTTCAGGAAGGCTGCTGGCAACAGTCTCCCTGCTTCGTGGGACTTAGGGGAGAGAAGTATGACCAACTTCTGGTGAGTTCAATAGCTCTGCTTCTGGCTGACAGGACACCATTAGCTCCTGAGGGTGCTGATCGCTGGGTATGCCTAGATGCTCACTCCCGCAGCCTGCCGTCACCCCCTTACAGAGCCAGAAGTCAGAAGACAGGTGAGTAGATGAAGAAAAGAAGACTTCTTCAACAGTGATGGCATATTGAGGTACCACGCAGAGGGTGGAACGCTGCACGCCACGCTCCCACACACACACAGGCACTACAGGGCGTGGGGGGGGGCGCCCTGGGCAGCATAAAATCCTTTCAATAAAGGCTGGCAAAAGCAGACATTAGTGCCGGGGCACTGTCCTTCCCTCGCCAGCGTAAATTATTTATTTATTTCCGAGCGGGATAGAAGCGCGCCATTACGGCGGCGGGGCTTCCTCCTCGCTCTCCCAGCACAGTGCTCGGAGCCATTTTCTCTCCTCAGAGACACGCTGGTCCTTCCTTCACTGCTGACATGATCAGGGTGCAAAACAGGGGGTGGCGCAGCGATATGGGTGCTTGTTATTAACATATAAAGCACTACAAGTCTATCACTAGATTATTATTGCACAGACTGTGTACTTTTGGCGCTGGGTTGTGTGCTGGCAAATCCTCTATGTCCCTCTGACAGGTTTACTGTGGGTCTGTGCCCTATAAGCCCGGTGTGTAGGTTGGTGTTGGATACATGTGTGTCGACATGTCGGTGGCTGAATCTTTTCCCAAGAGGAAACTATATAGGGACGCAGACATGTGATGGGGCGGTCCTGTTGGCACCACCGATACCTGACTGGGTGAAAGTTTGCATGATAATGTGATTCATATCAGAGAAAGGTTGGATAAATCTGAGTTCCAGACTCAGATGTAGAGAAAATCTGTGGAATGTGATGTTTCATGACCATGCTTCTTTTTCCCCAGGGCCCTCGGGGTCGCAAAAACGTTCTCGTGCCCAGTTATTACACACTGATACCGACACGGATACTGATTCCAGTGTCGACCATAATGTTTCCAGATTAGATCCAAGATTGGCAAAAAGCATTCAGTACATGGAGGTACATATTGAAGACGGCTTAACGCCACTGAGGACCCTGCTGTTCCTGACAAAAGGTTCTCTCTCTCTATATATATATATATATATATATATATATATATATATATATATATATATATAATGAAACGAAAGCTGAGGTAACGTTCTTCCATCTCATGTACTGTACGTTCTGTTTCAGAAAGTCTGGGTCAGCCCTGACAAAATGGTTTAAAATCCCCAAAAGGATTCCGGTTGTTTATCCCTTTCCCGCCGCGGACAGGATAAAGTGGGAGTCACCCCCGTTCGGGACGGGGCCCTGTCACAAATCCGGCGGATCGTAAGCAGAAAGCTACAAAAATCTATTTATGTGACCACGAGTACATTACTTAGACCTGCCATTCCACGCGCATGGGTGAGTAGTACTATTGAAAATTGGTTGGATAACCAGTCATCCGATATAGATACCCTGGATAGAGATGGGATACTCCTTACGTTGGGTCATATCAAGAACGCTGCAGCATACTTACGTGAGGCTGCAAGGGATATAGGGCTCTTGGGATCACGGGCAATACCATGGCGGTCTCGGCTAGGAGGGCGTTGTGGATTCACCAATGGAAGGCTGATGCAGACTCCAAGAAGAATATGGAGTCTCTCCCCTATAAAGGTGATGCGATGTTTGGTGACAGCCTAGTTATCTTGATCTTGGCAGATACCGCAGGTAAGTCAACCTTCTTGCCCGATGTTCCCACACAACAAAAGAAGACGCATCATTATCAGATGCAGTCCTTTCGGTCCAATAGATACAAAAAAAAAAAAAGGGTTCCCCCTTTCTTTGCGGGTAGAGGAAGAGGAAGAGAGAAGAGGTCAGCAGCCTCTTCAGGATCGCAGGAGCGGAAATCATCCCCTACTTCTGCCAAATCCACCGCATGACGCTGGGGCTCCCGTGCGGGAGTTCACACCGGTGGGGGCGCGTCTAAAAAACTTTTTAGTCAGTTCTGGTTTCGTTCTGGCCTAGACCCATGGGTTTTACAAATAGTGTCCCACGGGTACAAACTGGAGTTTCAAGACATTCCCCCTTGACGTTTTTCAAATCGGCCTTGCCAATTTCTCTCCCGAACAGGGTTATTGTAAGTGCGACCATACAAAAATTGTGTCGGGATCGGGTCATTATCCTGGTTCCCCTGTCACAACAGGGAGAAGGCTTTTATTCAAGCCTCTAAGTGGTCCCGAGGCCGGACGGTTCGGTCAGACCAATCCTATACCTAAAATGGAATCTCTCAGGGCTGTGGTCTTCAAAGGGAGATTTCGTGTTTTCGGTAGACCTAAAAGGATGCCTACTTACGTGTTCCCATTTTTCCTCCGCATCAAGCTTACCTGAGATTTGCAATTCAGGTTTGTCATTACCAATTTCAGACGTTGCCGTTTGGTCTCTCCACGGCTCCGAGGATTTTCACCAAGGTGATGGCGGAAATGATGGTGCTCCATCGCAAGCAAGGGGTCACTATTATCCCGTACTTGGACGATCTCCTGATAAAGGCGAGTTCCAGGGACCGGTTGGTGCGAAACATTGCGCTCTCCCTGACAGTTCTTCAACAACATGGTTGGCTCCTAACCTTGCCAAAGTCACAGTTGTTTCCAACAACGTGATTGTCGTTTTTGGGAATGGTACTGGACACAGAATTACAGAGGGTTTTTCTTCCAGTGGGATAGGCTCTGGAACTTCAGAGTCTGATCAAACAAATGGTTGCGGCCTACGAGGCCATTCAGTTTGGCAGGTTTCATGCCAGAGTGCTGCAGTGGGACCTGTTGGACAAGTGGTCCGGATCCCACCTACACATGCAACGGAGGATAATCCTGTTTTCCAAGACCAGAATCTCACTCCTGTGGTGGCTGCACAGCTCTCACCTCCTAGAGGGGCGCAGGTTCGGGATCCAGGACTGGATCCTAGTAATCACGGATGCAAACCCCCGAAGCTGGGGTGCAGTCACACAGGGGGGAAAACTTCCAAGGAAGATGCTCAAGTCAGGATACTTGTCTCCATATAAACGATCTGGGGTTAAGGGCCATTTACAACGGAACATCTTCTTCAAGATCTGCCCGTGCTGATCCAGTCGGACGATGTGGCAGCAGTGGCGCACATGGACCGTCGGGGCGGAACGAGAAGCAGAGCGGCAATGGCAGAGGCCACAAAGATTCTCCGCTGGGCGGAGAGGCATGCAGGCGCTCTGTCAGCGGTCTTCAGTCCAGGAGTGGACAACTGGGAAGCAGACTTCCTCAGCAGGCATGATCTCCATCCAGGAGAGTAGAGCCTCCGCCATGAAGTCTTCACAGAGGTGACAAGTCGTTGAGTTCCTCAAGTAGAAATGATCTCGTCTCAACAAGAAGCTTCAGAGATACTGTTCCAGGTCGAGGGACCCTCAAGCAATAACAGTGGATGCCCTGGTGACACCATGGGTGTTTCAGTCGGTGTATGTATTTTCTCCGCTTCCTCTCATTCCAAAAAGTTCTGAAGATCATAAGAAGAACAAAGATTCGAGCAATCCTCATTGTCCCAGACTGGCCAAGGAGGGCTTGGTATCCGGATCTTCAGGAATTACTCATAGGAGATCCCTGGCCTCTTCCCTTGCGCGAGGACCTGTTGCGGCAGGGGCCGTGCGTGTATGAAGACTTACTGTGGCTACGTTTGACGGCATGGCGGTTGAACGCCTAATCCTGGTCGTAAGGGTATTCCCAGTGTAGTCAGTCCCACACTTGTTCAGGCTAAAAAAATTTAAAAAAAGGGGTAACGTCTACACTTTACCACCGTATTTGGAAAACGTAAGTTTCTTGGTGTGAATCCAAGTATGCTCCTATGGAAGAGTTCTGCTAGGACGTTTCCTCCATTTTCTACAAACAGGTGTGGATGCGGGCATAAAATTGGGCTCAAGTTCAGATTTCAGCCTTATCGGTTTTCCTTCCTCCTTTCCAGAAGTTCAGACTTGCGTGAAAGGCGTGTTGCACATTCAACCTCCTTTGTGCCTCCAGTGGCACCATGGGATCTTAATGTGGTGTTGTAGTTCCTTCAATCACATTGGTTTGAACCTTTACAGAAGGTGGAGTTGAAGTTCCTCACTTGGAAAGTGGTCATCCTGTTGGCCTTGACATCTACAAGGGGGTGTCTGAGTTAGTGGCCTTGTCTCACAAGAGCCCTTATTTGATCTTTCATGAAGATAGAGCAGAATTGAGGACACGTCAACGATTTCTGCCGAAGGTGGTTCATTTTTCCACATGAACCAATCTATTGTGGTGCCTGTGGCCACTGACGCCTTCGTTGAGTCGAAGTCTCTGGCTGTGGTCAGAACTTTGAAAATGTATGTCGCCAGAACGGCTCAGATTAAGAAAACAGAGGCACTGTTTGTCCTGTATGCTCCCAACAAGATTGGGTGTCCTGCTTCCATGCAGACCATTGCGCGCTGGATCTGTGGTAAGATTCTGCATGCTCATTCGATGGCAGAATTGCCGTTACCGAAATAGGTGAAGGCCCATTCTACTAGAAAGGTGGGCTCGTCCTGGGCGGCTGCCCGGGGAGTCTTGGCATTGCAACTTTGCTGAGCAGCTATTTAGCAAACATTTTTGCTAAGTTTTACAAGTTTGATACCTTGGCCGATGATGACCTCAAGTTGGGTCATTCGGTGCTGCAGAGTCGTCCGCACTCTCCCGCCGATTCTAGAGCTTTGGTATAACCCCATGGTTCTTAATGTGACCCCAGCATCCTCTAGGACGTATGAGAAAATAGTATACTGTAGAGGATGCTGGGCGCCCGTCCCAGTGCGTATGCAGTTATTACTTGTGGTTACACACATGTTGTGTTACGGTTCGGGTCAGCTTGTTGCTGAAATTGTTCATGCCGTTGGCTTGTGTTCTGTTGAATGCCACGTTCTGCGGCATGCTTCAGGTATGAGCTGGTAAGATGCCCACCTTGGTTAAACAATAAATCCTTTCCTCGAAATGTCCGTCTCCCTGGGCACAGTCCCTATAACTAGAGTGTGGAGGAGGAGCATAGAGGGAGGAGCCAGTTCACACCCTTTGAAAGTCTTCAAGTGCCCATATCTCCTGCGGATCCCGTCTATAACCCCCCCCCCCCCACACACACACACACACACACACACACACACACACACTCCCATGGTTCCTAATGTAACCCCAGCATCCTCTACGGACTAAGAGAAAAGGATTTACCGGTAGGTATTAAAATCCTATTTTCTATATACAGTATGTAACTGGATTGCAACACTTGCTCCCCCACCCATTACAGGGCTAGATATCGCTATCCATCCTGCAAGTGTGCACATGCACAGCCAAAGATAGAGATAGCATTTCTGTGGGTGACATATTTCTCAGTGGAACCTTACGTAATCAGGGGCAGGGAAAGTTTATCACCAAAAGGAGCAGTTGGGTATTACATAGAAAAATATAATTAACAGTATCATTAACAATGATATAAATTGAGCAACAATGGATCTTTGCTACAGCTTGTTGCTCAATTTATGTCTTCATTGCAAAGTCGATTGAGTGCAGCCCCCATGTGTTGCCTTGCATTATTAAAGGTTTGTCTGGCATGGGAAGGGCACACAGTCCATTCACAAACTATACTGAAGGTGGAGTGCCATTTCTAGGACTATTGTTGGTACAAACAGGGTCATTTACTGTTTTATCCAAGCGTAACCTACAAGGGTATTCTATTTTATCTCCACATAATCCTCACATGTATACTGCTGTTTTCTCCTGCAATAAACCTGGTGCACATCCAGTACTACCCTATGCAATTAAGCGTACTTTGCAAAAATAATTTTGGCAGTATTTGAAATCTACACTAGCCCCAATATTCTTCAGAAAAAAATGAAGCATTAAAAAAAAAAGTTCCCCCAAAAAGTTTGATTCATGGCCTGGTACCTGCAGAAACGTATCACTGTGTTATATTAACTCACCTCTGTGCCAATCTCATTGGCAATAATATTCATAAATTCATTGTCCCCCTCTTTCCTGTTCAGGAAGTAAATATAATTGTTAGTACAATAGGTCAGTGAAGAGTAATACAATTAAAACCTTTGCAAATGTTTACTATGAAAGGAATGTGTAAAAATAAAGGCAGAATAGAGAGCTAGTAAACTATAAGAAAGCATAATGTTCCATGTATCAGTCACAAAGTGCCATTTAAAGTAAAGGGGGGTACTCACAAAGCGATAATCTAAGCAATCTGACCAGATTGCTTAGATTTTAAGCATGATCTGTCCGTGTGTACCCCCACAGCGATAGCAATGCGCGGCCCCGCACGGCGCTATCGCTGGTGCTAGATTGGCCTGCATGCAGGCTCAATCTAGCAGGTCGCTCATTTTACCCGCTGGGTGAAATGAGCAGCCCCCCTTCCCCCAACGCACGCATGCGCTGTGCTGAGCGGGGGGAGAAATGTGTGCTGAGCGGTCGCTCAGCACACATCTCTTCCCAGATCTGCCCGTGAATACGGGCCTTAAAACAGAAACTCATTAGGAGCCAATATCGTCTACCCACCCTAAGTCCTTGCACAGTCAGACACACACTTGTACACAGGGGGAAGGACTGATACTAGCACTAGCATATAGTCACAGGTACACCGCTGTACACCAAGGGAAGGGCTAATACTAGCATTAGCATAATGTTGCACAGGCGACTACAGGAAAAGACACTAAAGCAGCAGCAGTCTGCAACTCAGAATCAGCCCCTATAAGTAAAATGCCATGATTTATCAAGCCTTGGGGAGTGAGAAATAGCACGGTGATAAAGTATCAGCCAATCAGCTCCTAACTGTCATTTTTTAAACACAGACTGTAACATGGCACTTAGAAGCTGATTGGCTGGTACTTTATCACCGTGCAATGTATCACTCTCCAAGGCTTGATAAATCTGGAGAATAGTTTGATAATAATTTATTATCTCATTTGTTCTTCAGACTGCTAATTCTGCTGAATGATAATGAAGGGTCGACAGTAACTAGATCGACAGTAACTAGGTCGACAGGGATGCTAGGTCAACAGGGTCTGTAGGTCGACATTGTCTAGGTTGACAGGTCAAAAAGTCGCCATGAGTTTTTTATGGTTTTTTTGTGTCGCTTTCTCTGTTCAGTGACCGGGAACCCTAATTAGTGCACCTTGTCCCCTCGCATGGCTCGAAAGGTTACTATTCCCAATCGTAGTCCACGTGGATCGTTAAGTATGAAAAAGTTACAAAAAAAAAAAAAGTGAAAATATAAATGTCGACCTTGTGACCTGTAGACCTAGAACATGTCGACCTAGAGACCAGATACCCTTTGTGACTTCTGTTTTAATTGTAGCATCCTTCCCCTTTGCCTTTATGACATGTCGCTAGTACGATAGTGTGTATGTGTAGCAGAATGACATTTGTGCGGATGCGAAAATGAACACACATCTGTTTACACAGTCTATCTTGTATGTATCCGCGCTACACATGCTCCATAAATAAGTGCACATGACTATGACTGACAGAGTTGTAGGGCTATATAGGCAAAGTTCAGAGACAGCATGCCTATGGAATTGGGGACTATCAGAGTTGTGAGTGCACAAAAATACACTTCTGTTTTCAGACAGATCTTGTGCACCAAGACTAGAGATAGTGCAAGTGCACAGTGACAATGGCAGCCATGAAACCAAGCATGCAGATAGGGGTGTTATGGCGTATAGACGCAATCAATTCTGTGTAAAGGTAAATATATGCATTTTATTCCATGCACCCAATTTGGATGCATTAATCTCCAAATTGTGTTCAACTCTGCCCCGGCCCTGATGTGTTTTGTACCTGCTCTATGCGCCATGATATCCTTCTCCCCCCTCTCTGACATTGCTGACAACTGATACCGCACAACAGACATAATTGTTTTCCCCGCAGAAAATAATTGTAAAAAAACTAATGATTTGTTGGACGATAGCTAAGGAAAATTACAGAAGCATGCGTAACTGGTACTGATACGTGCTACTTAAATAAAAAATAAAAAAATGTAAAATCTGAAATTAATTAGGGGGCGAGGTATAATTTGAGTAATAATAAATTGGTCTTTAAATCAATATTCTTCCTTTTTCCTGTACGTGTGTCTTCAGGTGGGTCAGCACAATAGTAGGTATATTCCCTATTTTACAAGGGCACGATCGGAATCCTGGAAAATGGGCACACTCAAAAAATAAGAATTTACTCACCGGTAATTCTATTTCTCATAGTCCGTAGTGGATGCTGGGGACTCCGTAAGGACCATGGGGATTAGCGGCTCCGCAGGAGACTGGGCACAACTACAAAGAAAGCTTTTAGACTACTGGTGTGCACTGGCTCCTCCCACTAAGACCCTCCTCCAGACCTCAGTTAGGATACTGTGCCCGGAAGAGCTGACACAATTAGGAAGGATTTTGAATCCCGGGTAAGACTTATACCAGCCACACCAATCACACCGTATAACTCGTGATACAATACCCAGTTAACAGCATGATAACAACTGAGCCTCTCAACAGATAGCTCAACAATAACCCTTTAGTTAAGCAATAACTATATACAAGTATTGCAGACAATCCGCACTTGGGATGGGCGCCCAGCATCCACTACGGACTATGAGAAATAGAATTACCGGTGAGTAAATTCTTATTTTCTCTAACGTCCTAAGTGGATGCTGGGGACTCCGTAAGGACCATGGGGATTATACCAAAGCTCCCAAACGGGCGGGAGAGTGCGGATGACTCTGCAGCACCGAATGAGAGAACTCAAGGTCCTCCTCAGCCAGGGTATCAAATTTGTAGAATTTAGCAAACGTGTTTGCCCCTGACCAAGTAGCAGCTCGGCAAAGTTGAAGAGCCGAGACCCCTCGGGCAGCCGCCCAAGAAGAGCCCACCTTCCTTGTGGAATGGGCTTTTACTGATTTAGGATGCGGCAGTCCAGCCGCAGAATGTGCAAGCTGAATCGTACTACAGATCCAGCGAGCAATAGTCTGCTTAGAAGCAGGTGCACCCAACTTGTTGGGCGCATACACAATAAAAAGCGAGTCAGTCTTCCTGACTCCAGCTGTCCTGGAAACATAAATTTTTAGGGCCCTGACTACATCCAACAACTTGGAAGCCTCCAAGTCATTCGTAGCCGCAGGCACCACGATAGGTTGGTTCAGATGAAAAGCTGATACCACTTTGGGGAGAAACTGGGGACGTGTCCTCAATTCTGCCCTATCCATATGGAAAATCAGATAAGGGCTTTTACATGACAAAGCCGCCAATTCTGAAACCCGCCTGGCCGAAGCCAAGGCCAACAACATGACCACTTTCCACGTGAGATATTTTAAATCCACGGTTTTCAGTGGCTCAAACCAATGTGACTTTAGGAAATCCAACACCACGTTGAGATCCCAAGGTGCCACTGGAGGCACAAAAGGGGGCTGAATATGCAGCACTCCCTTAACAAAAGTCTGAACTTCAGGTAGTGAAGCCAATTCTCTCTGGAAGAAAATCGATAGAGCCGAAATCTGGACCTTAATGGAACCCAATTTAAGGCCCATAGTCACCCCTGACTGTGGGAAGTGCAGGAACCGGCCCAGCTGAAATTCTTCCGTTGGGGCCTTCCTGGCCTCACACCACGCAACATATTTTCGCCATATGCGGTGATAATGGTTCGCGGTTACTTCTTTCCTAGCTTTTATCAGCGTAGGAATGACTTCCTCCGGAATGCCCTTTTCCTTCAGGATCCGGTGTTCAACCGCCATGCCGTCAAACGCAGCCGCGGTAAGTCTTGGAACAGACAGGGCCCCTGCTGCAGCAGGTCCTGTCTGAGCGGTAGAGGCCATGGGTCCTCTGACATCATTTCTTGAAGTTCCGGATACCACGCTCTTCTTGGCCAATCCGGAACAATGAGTATAGTTCTTACTCCTCTTCTCCTTATTATCCTCAGTACCTTTGGTATGAGAGGAAGAGGAGGGAACACATAAACCGATCGGTACACCCACGGTGTTACCAGAGCGTCCACAGCTATCGCCTGCGGGTCTCTTGACCTGGCGCAATATTTTTCTAGCTTTTTGTTTAGGCGGGACGCCATCATGTCCACCTGTGGTTTTTCCCACTGGTTTACAATCATTTGAAAGACTTCTGGATGAAGTCCCCACTCTCCCGCGTGGAGGTCGTGCCTGCTGAGGAAGTCTGCTTCCCAGTTGTCCACTCCCGGAATGAACACTGCTGACAGTGCTAACACGTGATTTTCCGCCCATCGGAGAATCCTTGTGGCTTCTGCCATCGCCGTCCTGCTTCTCGTGCCGCCCTGTCGATTTACATGGGCGACTGTCGTGATGTTGTCTGACTGGATCAGTACCGGCTGGTTTTGAAGCAGGGGTTTTGCCTGACTTAGGGCATTGTAAATGGCCCTTAGTTCCAGAATATTTATGTGCAGGGAAGTCTCCTGACTTGACCATAGTCCTTGGAAGTTTCTTCCCTGTGTGACTGCTCCCCAGCCTCGAAGGCTGGCATCCGTGGTCACCAGGACCCAGTCCTGTATGCCGAATCTGCGGCCCTCTTGAAGATGAGCACTCTGCAGCCACCACAGCAGAGACACCCTTGTCCTTGGAGACAGGGTTATCAGACGATGCATCTGAAGATGCGATCCGGACCACTTGTCCAACAGGTCCCACTGAAAGGTTCTTGCATGAAACCTGCCGAATGGAATCGCTTCGTAGGAAGCTACCATTTTTCCCAGGATCCGCGTGCAGTGATGCACCGACACCTGTTTTGGTTTTAGGAGGCCTCTGACTAGAGATGACAGCTCCTTGGCCTTCTCCTCCGGGAGAAACACTTTTCTCTGTTCTGTGTCCAGAACCATCCCTAGGAACAGCAGGCGTGTCGTAGGGACCAGCTGTGACTTTGGAATGTTTAGAATCCAGCCGTGCTGTTGTAGCACTTCCCGAGATAGTGCTACCCCTACCAACAACTGCTCTCTGGACCTCGCCTTTATCAGGAGATCGTCCAAGTACGGGATAATTAAAACCCCTTTCCTTCGAAGGAGTATCATCATTTCCGCCATTACCTTGGTAAAGACCCTCGGAGCCGTGGAGAGACCGAACGGCAACGTCTGGAATTGGTAATGACAATCTTGTACCACAAACCTGAGGTACTCCTGGTGAGGATGGTAAATAGGGACATGTAGGTAAGCATCCTTGATGTCCAGCGATACCATGTAATCTCCCTCGTCCAGGCTCGCAATAACCGCCCTGAGCGATTCCATCTTGAACTTGAATTTTTTGATATATGTGTTCAAGGATTTCAAATTTAAATGGGTCTCACCGAACCGTCCGGTTTCGGTACCACAAACATTGTGGAATAGTAACCCCTTCCTTGTTGAAGTAGGGGCACCTTTACTATCACTTGTTGTGAATACAGCTTTTGAATTGCCTGTAACACTGCCTCCCTGCCTGAGGGAGTGGTTGGCAAGGCAGATTTGAGGAAACGGCGGGGGGGGAGACGTCTCGAATTCCAGTTTGTACCCCTGAGATACTATTTGAAGGATCCAGGGATCCACCCGTGAGCGAGCCCACTGCTTGCTGAAATGCTTGAGACGGGCCCCCACCGTACCTGGCTCTGCCTGTGGAGCCCCAGCGTCATGCTGTGGACTTAGAGGAAGCGGGGGAGGACTTTTGCTCCTGGGAACTGGCTGTATGCTGCAGCTTTTTCCCTCTACCTCTGCCTCTGGGCAGAAAGGACGCGCCTTTAACCCGCTTGCCCCTATTGGGCCGAAAGGACTGTACCTGATAATACGGTGCTTTCTTTGGTTGTGAGGGAACATGGGGCAAAAATGTAGACTTCCCAGCTGTTGCTGTGGAAACGAGGTCCGAGAGACCATCCCCGAACAATTCCTCACCCTTATAAGGCAGAACTTCCATGTGTCATTTGGAATCTGCATCACCTGTCCACTGCCGAGTCCATAACCCTCTCCTGGCAGAAATGGACATTGCACTAATTTTAGATGCCAGCCGGCAAATATCCCTCTGTGCATCCCTCATGTATAAAAGTGCGTCTTTTATATGCTCTACGTTCAGCAAAATAGTGTCCCTGTCTAGGGTATCTATATTTTCTGACAGGGAATCTGACCACGCAGCAGCAGCGCTGCACATCCAGGCTGAAGCTATAGCCGGTCTCAGTATCACACCTGTGTGTGTATATATAGATTTCAGGATAGCCTCCTGCTTTCTATCAGCAGATTCCTTCAGGGCGGCCGTATCCGGAGACGGTAGTGCCACCTTCTTCGACAAGCGTGTGAGCGCTTTATCCACCCTAGGGGATGTTTCCCAGCGTGACCTATCCTCTGGCGGGAAAGGGTACGCCATTAGTAACCTCTTAGAAATTACCAGCTTTTTATCAGGGGAAGCCCACGCTTCTTCACACACTTCATTTAACTCTTCAGATGGAGGAAAAGCTACTGGTAGTTTTTTCTCTCCAAACATTATACCCTTTTTTGTGGTACCGGGGGTAACATCAGAAATGTGCAACACATTTTTCATTGCCTCAATCATGTAACGTGTGGCCCTACTGGAAGTTACATTAGTCTCTTCGTCGTCGACACTGGAGTCAGTATCCGTGTCGACATCTGTGTCAACCATCTGAGGTAGCGGGCGTTTTAGAGCCCCTGATGGTTTTTGAGACGCCTGGGCAGGCACAGGCTGAGAAGCCGGCTGTCCCACATTAGGTATGTCGTCAAACCTTTTATGTAAGGAGTCGACACTATCACGTAATTCCTTCCACAGCACCATCCACTCAGGTGTCGACCCCGCAAGGGGTGACATCACATTTTCAGGCATCTGCTCCGCCTCCACATAAGCCTTCTCATCAAACATGTCGACACAGCCGTACCGACACACCGCAAACACACAGGGAATGCTCTGACAGAGGACAGGACCCCACAAAGCCCTTTGGGGAGACAGAGAGAGAGTATGCCAGCACACACCAGAGCGCTATATAACACTGGGATCCCACTATCAATGAGTGTTTTCCCTATAGCTGCTTTTTTATATATATATTACATATATATATATATATATATATATCTATACTGCGCCTAAATTTAGTGCCCCCCCTCTCTTTTTTACCCTTCTGTAGTTTTCTCAGACTGCAGGGGAGAGCCAGGGAGCTTCCTTCCAGCGGAACTGTGAGGGGAAAATGGCGCCAGTGTGCTGAGGGAGAAGCCCCGCCCCCTTTTCGGCGGACTTTCTCCCGCTTTTTCTGTGATACTGGCAGGGGTAATTTTACATCTATATAGCCTCTGGGACTATATATGATGTATATTTTGCCAGCCAAGGTGTTATCTATTGCCCTCAGGGCGCCCCCCCCCAGCGCCCTGCACCCATCAGTGACCGAAGTATGAGGTGTACATGAGGAGCAATGGCGCACAGCTGCAGTGCTGTGCGCTACCTTGGTGAAGACTGAAGTCTTCTGCCGCCGATTTTCCGGACCTTCTTCGTGCTTCTGGCTCTGTAAGGGGGACGGCGGCGCGGCTCCGGGAACGAACACCAAGGTCGGGTCCTGCGGTCGATCCCTCTGGAGCGAATGGTGTCCAGTAGCCTAAGAAGCCCAAACTACCACCTGTTAGGTAGGTTCGCTTCTTCTCCCCTTAGTCCCTCGCTGCAGTGAGTCTGTTGCCAGCAGATCTCACTGAAAATAAAAAACCTAAATATACTTTCTTTCTAGGTGCTCAGGAGAGCCCCTAGTGTGCATCCAGCTCGGCCGGGCACAAGAATCTAACTGAGGTCTGGAGGAGGGTCTTAGTGGGAGGAGCCAGTGCACACCAGTAGTCTAAAAGCTTTCTTTGTAGTTGTGCCCAGTCTCCTGCGGAGCCGCTAATCCCCATGGTCCTTACGGAGTCCCCAGCATCCACTTAGGACGTTAGAGAAATGTGATTTACAACCAACCTTTGTTTCATGTCAGCCTTCATGGTTGAGAGAATTGTTGGATATGGATTTACAGATTTAAGCGCTCATTCAGCAGGCTGTCCTATAATCTGCCTTTCCCCTGTTCCACCTCTGCCCCTACCCGTGGGTGCCTCTGCCCTTCCACGGTGGGTTCCTCTGCTCCTATCCATGTGTGCCTCTGTGTAAATTGCTCCAGGCATTCCAGAGTTATGCCGAAAACTATGGTTTTTTTACATTTCA
Organism: Pseudophryne corroboree; assembly: GCF_028390025.1. Classification (NCBI taxonomy): domain Eukaryota; kingdom Metazoa; phylum Chordata; class Amphibia; order Anura; family Myobatrachidae; genus Pseudophryne; species Pseudophryne corroboree. The sequence continues at coordinate 394,341,573 of NC_086446.1, read as the reverse complement.
CCCCCTTCCCACCCTCACCCCTAGGGGTGCTAGGAGTGTCTTACCCCCACAATATTTTTTTACAGATTGTAAGTCATATGTGTACCAAGTTTGGTGTAAATTGCTCCAGGCATTCCAGAGTTATGTTGGAACATACATACATAGATACGTCTATTTTTATATATATAAATATTGCCTACACACAGTAGAAGCAGCCATACTGGGGCTTATTTTGAATTGGACTTATGTCCAAATGTGGATGGATCATACAGATATCTGCAAACTGCTCCTCAGAAAGCAATTGCAGACTGCGGATGTGCTATACCATGCATATGCATAGTTTGAATGTGCGACTGGATTGAGCCATCCTTTGATGTATAAAATACAGTAGCTGCCTCCATTGTGAGTATGTGAGAGGTGCGTTTAATAAAAAGACCCACAGACTTCAGTTTTTCAGCATTATATAGTAAAAGTATTTTTTTATGGGGCATACACGTACAGGGAGAACTTATTCAGAACCTCGCTAATTTGATAGAACAGTTTGGCACTTATACTATGTGTGAGTACGGGCATTGCAGAGTCATATGCATTGTGCAAATACTATAACTGTGCATGTAGAGGGTGATACAGTGTACAGGGCACATCAGCCAGTACCAATACAAGCCATATGATTGTAACCTCACCTGTGTAAGGAGAATACTTTGCCCCTGGCTGTGCTGTTTTTGAAATTCTGGGCTGTAAGAACAGCGAGATCTCGCAATAAAGTCAAATTATTCTGAAATATAAATAACACAAAATTGTCATGTGATTTCCCAGCATCTCATCCATCTCCATTACACACACATTATAGTAAGATTTTACTTACCGATAAATCTATTTCTCGTAGTCCGTAGTGGATGCTGGGGACTCCGTCAGGACCATGGGGATTAGCGGCTCCGCAGGAGACAGGGCACAAAACTAAAGCTTTAGGATCAGGTGGTGTGTACTGGCTCCTCCCCCTATGACCCTCCTCCAAGCCTCAGTTAGGATACTGTGCCCGGACGAGCGTACACAATAAGGAAGGATATTGAATCCCGGGTAAGACTCATACCAGCCACACCAATCACACCGTATAACTTGTGATCTAAACCCAGTTAACAGTATGACAAACGTAGGAGCCTCTGAACAGACGGCTCACAACAATAACAACCCGATTTTTTTTTTTTTTTGTAACAATAACTATGTACAAGTATTGCAGACAATCCGCACTTGGGATGGGCGCCCAGCATCCACTACGGACTACGAGAAATAGATTTATCGGTAAGTAAAATCTTACTTTCTCTGACGTCCTAAGTGGATGCTGGGGACTCCGTCAGGACCATGGGGATTATACCAAAGCTCCCAAACGGGCGGGAGAGTGCGGATGACTCTGCAGCACCGAGTGAGAGAACTCCAGGTCCTCCTCAGCCAGGGTGTGCCCCTGACCAAGTAGCAGCTCGGCAAAGTTGTAAAGCCGAGACCCCTCGGGCAGTCGCCCAAGATGAGCCCACCTTCCTTGTGGAATGGGCATTTATATATTTTGGCTGTGGCAGTCCTGCCACAGAATGTGCAAGCTGAATTGTACTACACATTCAACTAGCAATCGTCTGCTTAGAAGCAAGAGCACCCAGTTTTTTGGGTGCATACAGGATAACAGCAAGTCAGTTTTCCTGACTCCAGCCGTCCTGGAAATCTATATTTTCAGGGCCCTGACAACATCTAGCAACTTGGAGTCCTCCAAGTCTCTAGTAGCCGCAGGTACCACAATAAGCTGGTTCAGATGAAACGCTGACACCACCTTAGGGAGAAACTGGGGACGAGTCCGCAGCTCTGCCCTGTCTGAATGGACAATCAGATATGGGCTTTTGTGAGACAAAGCCGCCAATTCTGACACTCGCCTGGCCGAGGCCAGGGCCAACATCATGGTCACTTTCCATGTGAGATATTTCAAATCCACAGATTTGAGCGGTTTAAACCAACTTGATTTGAGGAATCCCAGGACTACGTTGAGATCCCACAGTGCCACTGGAGGCACAAAAGGGGGTTGTATATGCAGTACTCCCTTGTCAAATTTCTGGACTTCAGGAACTGAAGCCAATTCTTTCTGGAAGAAAATCGACAGGGCCGAAATTTGAACCTTAATGGACCCCAATTTGAGGCCCATAGACACTCCTGTTTGCAGGAAATGCAGGAATCGACCGAGTTGAAATTTCTTCGTGGGGCCTTCCTGGCCTCACACCACGCAACATATTTTCGCCACATGTGGTGATAATGTTGTGCGGTCACCTCCTTCCTGGCTTTGACCAGGGTAGGAATGACCTCTTCCGGAATGCCTTTTTCCCTTAGGATCCGGCGTTCAACCGCCATGCCGTCAAACGCAGCCGCGGTAAGTCTTGGAACAGACATGGTACTTGCTGAAGCAAGTCCCTTCTTATCGGCAGAGGCCCTGAGTCCTCTGTGAGCATCTCTTGAAGTTCCGGGTACCAAGTCCTTCTTGGCCCATCCGGAGCCACGAGTATAGTTCTTACTCCTCTACGTCTTATAATTCTCAGTATCTTTGGTATGAGAAGCAGAGGAGGGAACACATACACCGACTGGTACACCCATGGTGTTACCAGAACGTCCACAGCTATTGCCTGAGGGTCTCTTGACCTGGCGCAATACCTGTCCAGTTTTTTTGTTCAGGCGGGACGCCATCATGTCCACCTTTGGTCTTTCCCAACGGTGCACAATCATGTGGAAAAAACTTCTCGATGAAGTCCCCACTCTCCCGGGTGGAGGTCGTGCTGAGGAAGTCTGCTTCCCAGTTGTCCACTCCCGGAATGAAAACTGCTGACAGTGCTATCACATGATTTTCCGCCCAGCGAAGAATCCTTGCAGTTTCTGCCATTGTCCTCCTGCTTCTTGTGCCGCCCTGTCTGTTTACGTGGGCGACTGCCGTGATGTTGTCCCACTGGATCAATACCGGCTGACCTTGAAGCAGAGGTCTTGCTAAGCTTAGAGCATTGTAAATTGCTCTTAGTTCCAGTATATTTATGCGGAGAGAAGTCCCCAGACTTGATCACACTCCCTGGAAATTTTTTCCCTGTGCGACAGCTCCCCAGCCTTTCAAGCTGGAATCCGTGGTCACCAGGACCCAGTCCTGAATGCATAACTGTGGCCCTTTAGTAGATGAGCACTCTGCAGCCACCACAGAAGAGACACCCTTGTCCTTGGAGACAGGGTTATCCGCTGATGCATCTGAAGATGCGATCCGGACCATTTGTCCAGCAGATCCCACTGAAAAGTTCTTGCGTGAAATCTGCCGAATGGAATCGCTTCGTAAGAAGCCACCATTTTTCCCAGGACCCTTGTGCAATGATGCACTGACACTTTTCCTGGTTTTTGGAGGTTCCTGACTAGCTCGGATAACTCCCTGGCTTTCTCCTCCGGGAGAAACACCTTTTTCTGGACTGTGTCCAGAATCATCCCTAGGGACAGCAGACGTGTCGTCGGAGACAGCTGCGATTTTGGAATATTTAGAATCCACCCGTGCTGTCGTAGAACTACTTGAGATAGTGCTACTCAGACCTCCAACTGTTCTCTTGACCTTGCCCTTATCAGGAGATCGTCCAAGTAAGGGATAATTAAGACGCCTTTTCTTTGAAGAAGAATCATCATTTCGGCCATTACCTTGGTAAAGACCCGGGGTGCCGTGGACAATCCAAACGGCAGCGTCTGAAACTGATAGTGACAGTTCTGTACCACGAACCTGAGGTACCCTTTGTGAGAAGGGCAAATTTGGACATGGAAGTAAGCATCCTTGATGTCCAGGGACACCATATAGTCCCCTTCTTCCTGGTTCGCTATCACTGCTCTGAGTGACTCCATTTAGAATAGGTCTCACCTAGCCGTCTGGCTTCAGTACCACAATATAGTGTGGAATAATACCCCTTTACTTGTTGTAGGAGGGGTACTTTGATTATCACCTGCTGGGAATACAGCTTGTGAATTGTTTCCAATACTGCCTCCCTTTCGGAGGTAGACGTTGGTAAAGCAAACTTCAGGAACCTGCGAGGGGGAGACGTCTCGAATTTCCAATCTGTACCCCTGGGATACTACTTGTAGGATCCAGGGGTCCACTTGCGAGTGAGCCCACTGCGTGCTGAAACTCTTGAGACGACCCCCCACCGCACCTGTTTGTACGGCCCCAGCGTCATGCTGAGGACTTGGCAGAAGCGGTGGAAGGCTTCTGTTCCTGGGAATGGGCTGCCTGCTGCAGTCTTCTTCCCTTACCTCTATCCCTGGGCAGATATTATGGGGACGAAAGGACTGAGGCTGAAAAGACTATGTCTTTTTCTGCTGAGATGTGACTTGGGGTAAAAAAGGTGGATTTTCTAGCTGTTGCCGTGGCCACCAGGTCCGATGGACCGACCCCAAATAACTCCTCCCCTTTATACGGCAATACTTCCATGTGCCATTTGGAATCTGCATCACCTGACCACTGTCGTGTCCATAAACATCGTCTGGCAGATATGGACATCGCACTTACTCTTGATGCCAGAGTTTCGCATATATAGAAATGCATCTTTTAAATGCTCTATAGTCAATAAAATACTGTCCCTGTCAAGGGTATCAATATTTCCAGTCAGGGAATCCAACCAAGCCACCCCAGCGCTGCCCATCCAGGCTGAGGCGATCGCTGGTCGCAGTATAACCCCAGTATGTGTGTATATACTTTTTAGGATATTTTCCAACCTCCTATCAGTTGGCTCCTTGAGGGCGTCCGTATCTGGAGACGGTAACTCCACTTGTTTTTATAAGCGTGTGAGCGCCTTATCCACCCTAAGGTGTGTTTCCCAACGCGCCATAACTTCTGGCGGGAAAGGGTATACCGCCAATAATTTTCTATCGGGGGAAACCCACGCATCATCACACACTTCATTTAATTTATCTGATTCAGGAAAAACCACATGTAGTTTTTTCACACTCCACATAATACCCTTTTTTGTGGTACTTGTAGTATCAGAAATATGTAACATCTCCTTCATTGCCCTTAACAAGTAACGTGTGGCCCTAAAGGAAAATACGTTTGTTTCTTCACCGTCGACACTGGAGTCAGTGTCCGTGTCGACCGACTGAGGTAAAAGGACGTTTTAACGCCCCTGACGGTGTTTTAGACGCCTGGACAGGTACTAATTGGTTTGCCGGCCGTCTCATGTCGTCAACCGACCTTGCAGCGTGTTGACATTATCACGTAATTCCTTAAATAAGCCATCCATTCCGGTGTCGACTCCCTAGAGAGTGACATCACCATTACCGGCAATTGCTCCGCCTCCTCACCAACATCGTCCTCATACATGTCGACACACAAGTACCGACACACAGCACACACACAGGGAATGCTCTGATAGAGGACAGGACCCCACTAGCCCTTTGGGGAGACAGAGGGAGAGTTTGCCAGCACACACCAAAAACGCTATATTATACAGGGACAACCTTTATATAAGTGTTTTTCCCTTATAGCATTTTAATATACATATATACATATCGCCAAATAAGTGCCCCCCCTCTCTGTTTTAACCCTGTTTCTGTAGTGCAGTGCAGGGGAGAGCCTGGGAGCCTTCCCACCAGCATTTCTGTGAGGGAAAATGGCGCTGTGTGCTGAGGAGAATAGGCCCCGCCCCCTTTTCGGCGGGCTTCTTCTCCCGTTTTTCTGAGACCTGGCAGGGGTTAAATACATCCATATAGCCTCCAGGGGCTATATGTGATGTATTTTTAGCCAGAATAAGGTATTATACATTGCTGCCCAGGGCGCCCCCAGCAACGCCCTGCACCCTCCGTGACCGTTGGTGTGAAGTGTGTGACAACAATGGCGCACAGCTGCAGTGCTGTGCGCTACCTTCATGAAGACTGAAAAGCCTTCTGCCGCCGGTTTCTGGACCTTCAATCTTCAGCATCTGCAAGGGGGGTCGGCGGCGCGGCTCCGGGACGAACCCCAGGGTGAGACCTGTGTTCCGACTCCCTCTGGAGCTAATGGTGTCCAGTAGCCTAAGAAGCCAATCCATCCTGCACGCAGGTGAGTTGAACTTCTCTCCCCTAAGTCCCTCGATGCAGTGAGCCTGTTGCCAGCAGGACTCACTGAAAATAAGAAACCTAAAAACTTTTTCTAAGCAGCTCCTTAAGAGAGCCACCTAGATTGCACCCTGCTCGGACGGGCACAAAAACCTAACTGAGGCTTGGAGGAGGGTCATAGGGGGAGGAGCCAGTACACACCACCTGATCCTAAAGCTTTAGTTTTGTGCCCTGTCTCCTGCGGAGCCGCTAATCCCCATGGTCCTGACGGAGTCCCCAGCATCCACTTAGGACGTCAGAGAAATATATATATATATATATATATATATATATAATACATTAGTAGTTCACAATAGTTTTGCAAATTCCTCACGTGCGTCCCATGGCACTGCTTCAGGATTAAGGGAGCCCTTTATGCAAACTGATCAGATAGCCAACAGTCTGCTGGTCACCAATCAAGGCAATAGTTGGTGGGGTTACATAACTACTCATCTAACGGTGATAAATCTGAAGAACGTCTATGATACAAGGTACCTTATTGCGGAGCAAACATGTGCAAGGCCTAATAGCACAGGTAGGGATCAGGCACAGAGCATGACGGCCTCATGGATTACACACACACAAGAAAGACAATGCAGTAATCTGACAGCCTGTTTTAAGATTTACTTGTTCAAATCTACCCCCAGTGTCTGAGTTTATAGCCCACAAACAACGTAATGTCTGACAGACTCAAAACACAGTGTAAAACTACAAGACTGGCAGACATGGATAAATAATTACATGTACAGCTGACTTTCCACCATTTTTTTGCCACTCAAAAAAACCCTGTGTGCATGTTTACTGCATTTCCCCATCAATGATCCCATCCAGGGTTTTTTAGAGCTCAGACAATGGTAACATGAATAGAGGCCACAAATGTGAATTAACCTTCATAATAAAGCTGAGTACATGGCTGTTCTGTTTCTAGTAACATGCATGGTCCAGTCTAAAATAAACATGACAATTGTGTTGTATTGTTCTTATGGCTCCAACCATTATCAGATCAGCAACCCATGCCCATACCTTTTGAAGAGCTCTGGCAGATTTCTGCAATTTCTCCACCGCTTCAACATGCTCCTCAGGCCCGTTCCTGTACAGGAAAACAGTAGCAATACTGTGTTACAAGGTGCAAACATGGGAATAACGGGTGGTCTTCAGTATGCCGAATGTCGGGATCCCGGCGCACAGTATACCAGCGCCGGAATCCCGACACCCGGCATACCGACATATATTCTCCCTCATGGGGGTCCACGACCCCCCTGGAGGGAGAATAAAAGAGAGTGGCGCGCTTAGCGCGCCACCGTGCCCGTAGCGTGGCGAGCGCAATGAGCCCGGAAGGGGCCCCTTTGCGCTCGCCACGGTGTTTGTATGCCGGCGGTCGGGTTCCCGGCACCGGTATGCTGGTCGCAGGGAGCCTGGCCGCCGGCATACCATACTACACCCAGGAATAACAGCAGCAACAACATAACAAGTGGCGAGCATGAGATGGCCATTACGCCTAGCGACACTTTGCAAGCAACACTCAAAATACATTGCATGGTGCAAGTTGGAGTGGGGAGGGAGAGGGGAGTATAATATAATTAATTTTCATGTTGTTTTTGCAGCAGCATCATCACAGATAGTAATCTCCACTTGTGCAGCAACATCACACACTGAAGGTCAGCTCTTCTGATCTCAGCAAAGTAATAATGAATTCTGGTTTGGTAATACGTATAAAGACTATAAACGTGATCTGCCCAGGTGTCACTAAGGGGGTACTTCAGAGTTGATCGTAGAAGCAAATTTGTTAGCAGTTGGGCAAAACCATGTGCACTGCAGGGGAGGCAGATATAACGTGCAGAGAGAGATAGATTTGGGTGGGGTGTGTTCAAACTGAAATCTAAATTGCAGTATAAAAATAAAGCAGCCAGTATTTACCCTGCACAGAAACAAAATAACCCACCCAAATCGAACTCTCTCTGCACATGTTACATCTGCCCCACCTGCACTGCACATGGTTTTGCCCAACTGCTAACAAATTTGCTGCTGTGATCAGGTCTGAATTAACCCCCAAGTGCGGACTGACCTATGTTTATTATTAAAAGCTCACTTCATTTGAAGCTTGTCCACAATTACACATTACTGTAGAATATGCCTTACTTTAACAGTGACGTTAAAGACTTTTCCATGCTGTAGCTCCGAGCAGCGTATTTTAGTACTCTTTCTCCGGCAATGAAGATTAAATTTGTTTTATTCTTCTTCCCTTTTTCTGTACCCAAAATCTTAATCACCTGCAGAAGTGACAGGTGAATACATTTTAAAATTATGAAAAAAACTGCGTTCATGTGTCCAAATTATAAGTATTACACCATATTACTGCTACCTGTAGGCTGGATTGAGATTAGAAATGATTAGGCATCATTATGAAGTGACTTTTGGCTCAGCAAAACATTCCACATGGTATATTTTACTAAGCAGCAGCGTTTTTCGGTGGTTCTGGCCATGGGTTATAAATCAGCAATAATATAAATGCAACACTAAGCATGTTTTGGATTCAATATTATTGTAATTTTAACTCCTGTGACCAGAAGCGCTGATAAGCAAAGCCGCTGCTTAGTAACCACATATCTAAAAAGCTGATATAAGTGACTGAACTATATGTGCATTCCTTGTATTGTCAGAAGCTGCTGGATACAATTGCTGGCTAAATTCAATAGTCCTCACAGGTAGCAGAAAATTGGAACACTCAAAAAAGCCAAATGCCTATCCAGCTTAGAAACACCAGTATACTTAAAATGCATTCCACCGCTATATTTTCCCATCTTCCATATCTCAACTTCCCCACCCCCATTTGTTTGTGACCCCACAATGATAAAAATGAGCTTTCAATAAGTGTTCAGTTCATAAATTTTCTATACGGATATATATTTATACATACACAACAAAGGCGTCACTCCCAGCATTCATAACGAGGCAAAAAGCCCTTACTTATTCAGCAACGTTTCAGCTCTTTAATGAGCTTTTGTCAAGCATGCTCATTAAAGAGCTGAAACGTTGCTGAATAAGGACCCTTTGCCTCGTTATTCATGGCGGGAGTGCCGCCTTTGATGAATGCATGTGACAGGCTGGCGGCAGGCTGGGTATTTGAAGGGCACCCGGCTCACTATCTGTTATGAACATTCGAGTGCTGGACTGGGCTTCTATATATTTATATCATTGTTATGTTATGATGATACTGACAAACTGATAAAATAAAGCATTAAAAACAGTGGCCCTTTGGATGGCTTGTATAGTCACTCTTGCAGCATATAATAAATACTGTTTTATCTTTTTGGTTACTTTTCAGCAATATTGTATTAGCATCAAAGTTAATTGCTTATTAGATAAAGCAATGTATTTAGTAAAGGATGCAGGATAGCATCCATATGTCAATAAATTAAAGTGATCTTTAGTCACACTGGGTTACACAGATTGAACAATCTGAATGCTTTTATCTTTTGCAACAGCCCTGCTTGTTAGACCTGTGTATGCGACGCTTGTAACTATCACCGATGGAGGCAATGAAAACAAAGGCAAATTGATTAAAAAAGTTACTACATTTCAGGAATCAGGTGTAAATATGCCCGTAATAGAGCAGGTATCGAGTGGCATAAATTCACAATATGAAAACCTTCAAGCGGTCAGTACATTTTAAAGCACTAGTTAATTAGAAAATGATTCAGTTGCTTAATGGATGCTAGTTGTAGAAAAGAGAATGGACAGCGCACTTGGGGATAGGGATGCCAGGAGGGGGACAGGGATGGAAGTGGAGGAGAGAAGGGGGGGGGAAGGTGATGCAGTTTTCTGCTCCTGCGTGAATTTAAATGATGGATGTAGGTCCTGTATTTGTAATAATGGCTGAGACGCAGTGAGAATGTATTTGTTTATTGTTAGGATTTGTGTACAACCCTCTTCAGGTTTGTCATATAGGATGCCCTTAATGACTGTAACCTCCTGAGCGGTGCACTATTGCCCAGATGTAGATAGTCAAATTGTCTAAAATGCCACTATCAGGTGTGTCATAGCAGACTACCCTTTATTAGTATACCCTCCCAATGGTATACCCTGTTCAGAGTAAACCCCGCTGGGTTCAATGTCAGGTGTGCCCTGGTAAGGGTCACCTTTACCATAGGTGTGGTCTGCCTATGTATCTCTGAATGTTCTCCGTTTAGTCTGATGTGGGATGAGTGTGACAGTTGCGGCGTCCCGCCTGTCAGACTCTTCCTGTGTTACTCGGTTGGAGGTGGCGGGTATGCGGCTGTGTAGGTGTCACCTACCGCCGGGGGCAGGTGGATGTGCCTGCCGCCGGTTTCCACAGTCCCGTCCCGCACTGCCTCCGTGGTGTCTGTCTGCAGCTCCGGTCCCCGGTTCGATAGCAGGCGCTGCTCTGTTGCTCCTGTTCGCGGGTCCCGTCTGCTTCCTGGTTACCAGCGTCACGTGCTGGGTCACGTGAGCGGACAAAGTGTTCAAATTCAAGCACTCTCCCTCTCCGGCCTGAGAGGGGGATCTGCAGTGTGATGGTAGAGGAAATAAAGTCTATGTTAGGGTGTGTGGCGGGTCTCCAACGCGTTTCAGCATACGTGCCTTTTTCTAGGATTACAACCCTGATGTTCTGAATTACTTTTAAGTCAATGTCTGTCCCGTGATTGGTTGCTGGTTGGTGCCACCCTCTTTGTCAATCATATGTTCCTTGTTCACGGTTGTCAATAAAGTTCAGTGTGATTCATGCAAAGTGTATCCCATTCATCTGAATGTCTAGTGAATTGCATGAATCCTATTTGTGTACATATTTGGGAGACATGGGTATGAATGTTTGGAAAGGGTTGCAGAATGTGTATATAACCTCCATAGGAAGTGTGATGGGTTGCAAACCCTTTTCCTATGCAAATTCATGAGTATCTGAGAAGTGTGTGCGGGCGAGGTGAATATTAGCATTTGTCCTTGGATTAATTATAGTGAGCTCTGGTCTGTCTGAAATCTAATGGTTATATGATCGAATAGTGTCCCTCACACATAATGGTTGTGAATGGTCTTCTGCACGCGATCTTGTGTTGTCCCTTAAAGATGATGCCTGTTAACAGTGTAGTATATCTTTTGTTAAATTATGACTAAGGGCCCTGGTGTCCCCCCCTATACACAAATTAAACAGCCATATTGTGTGAATGGGTGAGGCATAATGTGGAGTGGACGGCAGTAGATGGGGTGGAAAAAGAAGGGGGGGGGGGGAAACAAGGGGGGGGGGGAAGAATTGTATATTTTGTTAAGGGGTGGGAGGATTTGGTTTGTATGTGTACCTATCACTGAGGTTCCACCTTATAGCATGACTGAGGTGATGTTATACTCTATATTCAGACCCTTTGGTGTGAGGGTCTTCAGGGTAAAGATCCATTTGAGTTCTTCCTTGTTGATTTTTTTTATATAGTCTCCTCCTCGCCAGTTTTTGGTTACTTGTTGTATAGCCATGAATTGTATGTGTGTGGGGTCTTGCCCATGTTTCTCTTTGAAGTGTTGTGATACGCTGTGTTTCTCGTAGCCTCTTTTTATGTTATGTATATGTTCTGCTATCCTGATTTTTAATGACCTGATTGTGCGTCCAATATATTGAAGTCCGCATGGACATGTTAGGAGGTATATGACCCCTTTCGTGTGGCATGATAGCTCTTCCTTAACCGTGTATTTTTGTCCTGTGGTATTTGAGAAAAATTCTGTAATGCTCTTGGTAGTTCTTGTACATGTGGTCCTACAGCCTAGACATGAACCACAGTAGTGGAACCCCTGTCTCTTGGTCTCACCGTATATCTTCATCTGATGGGTCTCTGATGGAGGAATGTGGTTGTGTACTAATTTGGTGCTTAGATCAGGGGCCTTTTTGTACACCACTTTTGGCTGTGGGGGTAGGATTCTTGCTAATGTCTCGTCCTGCATTAGGATGCCCCAGTGTTTCTTTATACTCTGTTTGATTTTTCCAGCTGCACTGTTGTATTGTGTCACAAAATAAATATCCTCTCCCTTCTTTGATTGACTCCTATCCTTGTACGTTAACAGTGTTCCTCTATCCGTCTCTTCCAATTTCTGATATGCCTTGTCTATAGTTTCTTTATCATATCTTTTCTCAAGGAATTTCTGTTTTAATTCATGTCCCTGTTCCTTGTAGTCATTAATCTGTGTGCAGTTTCTCCTCAATCGAGTAAACTGTCCTAACGGAATGCTTTTAAGCCAATTGGGATGGTGGCTGCTGGTAGATAGAATATAACTATTCACGTCTACTGGTTTGTGGTGTGTACGTGTTTCTACTCTGTTATTGACAATGTGGATGTCTAGACTCTTGTCATCAAACCGGCAGACAAGGGGGGTGGAATAGTACTGCTTGACAAAACTGACTACATGCAAGAGTCCAGACGATTATTGGGAGACACACAGACCTACACCAAACTACCAGGAGACCCCACACAAGAGTACAAACAGGAACTACAGACCCTTCTGAATGAAGGTCTATCCTTAGGGATCATCAATAAGAAAGAATTTGACTTCCTCACTCCCAACAACCCTGTCATACCAGTCTTTTACTATCTTCCCAAAATTCATAAAGACACTAAACACCCACCAGGCCGGCCCATTATTTCAGGGATCAACTCACTCACCTCAAATCTATCTAGGTACATAGACTCCTTTTTACAACAACATGTAACTAAACAGAAATCATACCTCAGAGACACCACACATACACTTCAACTACTGCAAGACATAACATGGACAGAAGACATGGTACTGGTGACCAGCGATGTGACTTCCCTGTATACAGTAATAGAACACACACAAGGTACAGAAAGCACGAGGCACTTCCTCCTAAAAGACGAGACACTTCAACAAACACAGACAGAATTTATCATAAAGGCAATTACATTCATCCTGGAACACAACTATACATGGTTTGACAACACTTACTACAAACAACAGACAGGGACAGCCATGGGGACCAGGTTTGCCCCGAGCTATGCCAACCTGTTCATGAGTAAGTGGGAGGAGGACAACATCTGGCAGGGGCATGCCTTTGGGGCAAACCTGGTACTCTGGCGTCGTTTCATAGACGACATACTGTTCATTTGGAAGGGGACCGTAAATGAACTACAGGCATTCATATCTTACATTAACAACAACGATCGAAATCTACAATTCACCACCACATACAGTAGAGAGAAGGCGATATTTCTAGATCTAGACATTCACATTGTCAATAACAGAGTAGAAACACGTACACACCACAAACCAGTAGACGTGAATAGTTATATTCTATCTACCAGCAGCCACCATCCCAATTGGCTTAAAAGCATTCCGTTAGGACAGTTTACTCGATTGAGGAGAAACTGCACACAGATTAATGACTACAAGGAACAGGGACATGAATTAAAACAGAAATTCCTTGAGAAAAGATATGATAAAGAAACTATAGACAAGGCATATCAGAAATTGGAAGAGACGGATAGAGGAACACTGCTAACGTACAAGGATAGGAGTCAATCAAAGAAGGGAGAGGATATTTATTTTGTGACACAATACAACAGTGCAGCTGGAAAAATCAAACAGAGTATAAAGAAACACTGGGGCATCCTAATGCAGGACGAGACATTAGCAAGAATCCTACCCCCACAGCCAAAAGTGGTGTACAAAAAGGCCCCTGATCTAAGCACCAAATTAGTACACAACCACATTCCTCCATCAGAGACCCATCAGATGAAGATATACGGTGAGACCAAGAGACAGGGGTTCCACTACTGTGGTTCATGTCTAGGCTGTAGGACCACATGTACAAGAACTACCAAGAGCATTACAGAATTTTTCTCAAATACCACAGGACAAAAATACACGGTTAAGGAAGAGCTATCATGCCACACGAAAGGGGTCATATACCTCCTAACATGTCCATGCGGACTTCAATATATTGGACGCACAATCAGGTCATTAAAAATCAGGATAGCAGAACATATACATAACATAAAAAGAGGCTACGAGAAACACAGCGTATCACAACACTTCAAAGAGAAACATGGGCAAGACCCCACACACATACAATTCATGGCTATACAACAAGTAACCAAAAACTGGCGAGGAGGAGACTATATAAAAAAAATCAACAAGGAAGAACTCAAATGGATCTTTACCCTGAAGACCCTCACACCAAAGGGTCTGAATATAGAGTATAACATCACCTCAGTCATGCTATAAGGTGGAACCTCAGTGATAGGCACACATACAAACCAAATCCTCCCACCCCTTAACAAAATATACAATTCTTTCCCCCCTCCTTGTTTCCCCCCCCCCTTCTTTTTCCACCCCATCTACTGCCGTCCACTCCACATTATGCCTCACCCATTCACACAATATGGGTGTTTAATTTGTGTATAGGGGGGGACACCAGGGCCCTTAGTCATAATTTAACAAAAGATATACTACACTGTTAACAGGCATCATCTTTAAGGGACAACACAAGATCGCGTGCAGAAGACCATTCACAACCATTTTGTGTGAGGGACACTATTCGATCATATAACCATTAGATTTCAGACAGACCAGAGCTCACTATAATTAATCCAAGGACAAATGCTAATATTCACCTCGCCCGCACACACTTCTCAGATACTCATGAATTTGCATAGGAAAAGGGTTTGCAACCCATCACACTTCCTATGGAGGTTATATACACATTCTGCAACCCTTTCCAAACATTCATACCCATGTCTCCCAAATATGTACACAAATAGGATTCATGCAATTCACTAGACATTCAGATGAATGGGATACACTTTGCATGAATCACACTGAACTTTATTGACAACCGTGAACAAGGAACATATGATTGACAAAGAGGGTGGCACCAACCAGCAACCAATCACGGGACAGACATTGACTTAAAAGTAATTCAGAACATCAGGGTTGTAATCCTAGAAAAAGGCACGTATGCTGAAACGCGTTGGAGACCCGCCACACACCCTAACATAGACTTTATTTCCTCTACCATCACACTGCAGATCCCCCTCTCAGGCCGGAGAGGGAGAGTGCTTGAATTTGAACACTTTGTCCGCTCACGTGACCCAGCACGTGACGCGGGTAACCAGGAAGCAGACGGGACCCGCGAACAGGAGCAACAGAGCAGCGCCTGCTATTGAACCGGGGACCGGAGCTGCAGACAGACACCATGGAGGCAGTGCAGGACGCGGGACGGGACTGTGGAAACCGGCGGCAGGCACATCCACCTGCCCCCGGCGGTAAGTGACACCTACACAGCCGCACACCCGCCACCTCCAACCGAGTAACACAGGAAGAGTCTGACAGGCGGGACGCCGCAACTGTCACACTCATCCCACATCAGACTAAACGGAGAACATTCAGAGATACATAGGCAGACCAGACCTATGGTAAAGGTGACCCTTACCAGGGCACACCTGACATTGAACCCAGCGGGGTTTACTCTGAACAGGGTATACCATTGGGAGGGTATACTAATAAAGGGTAGTCTGCTATGACACACCTGATAGTGGCATTTTAGACAATTTGACTATCTACATCTGGGCAATAGTGCACCGCTCAGGAGGTTACAGTCATTAAGGGCATCCTATATGACAAACCTGAAGAGGGTTGTACACAAATCCTAACAATAAACAAATACATTCTCACTGCGTCTCAGCCATTATTACAAATACAGGACCTACATCCATCATTTAAATTCACGCAGGAGCAGAAAACTGCATCACCTTCCCCCCCCTTCTCTCCTCCACTTCCATCCCTGTCCCCCTCCTGGCATCCCTATCCCCAAGTGCGCTGTCCATTCTCTTTTCTACAATTGTCGAGGAGGTAGGACACCTCCAGGTCTAGCAGCACTCATCCCATTCTCCCTCAGTGAGCGCTCTCTCTCCCAAATACAAAACAGCTTAATGGATGCTGCCATATTTCTTTATTGCATGTTTTTTTTTTCATTCCACCAGGGTTTATACAGAACACTGAAGAACAGATTAAAATTGATGTAAACAAAAAATAAGATTTTAAACCTACCGGTAAATCTTTTTCTCCTAGTCCGTAGAGGATGCTGGGGACTCCGTAAGGACCATGGGGTATAGACGGGCTCCACAGGAGACATGGGCACCTAAAATAACTTTCTAGTATGGTGTGCACTGGCTCCTCCCTCTATGCCCCTCCTCCAGACCTCAGTTAGAGAACTGTGCCCAGAGGAGATGGACAATACGAGGAAAGGATTTTGTTAATCTAAGGGCAAGATTCATACCAGCCCACACCAATCACACCATATAACCTGGAATACACCTAACCAGTTAACAGTATGAACAAACAACAGTATCGTTCCAAAACGGATTCTAACTGTAACATAACCTTTATGTAAGCAATAACTATATACAAGTCTTGCAGATTTTCCACACTGGGACGGGCGCCCAGCATCCTCTACGGACTAGGAGAAAAAGATTTACCGGTAGGTTTAAAATCTTATTTTCTCTTACGTCCTAGAGGATGCTGGGGACTCCGTAAGGAACATGGGGTTTATACCAAAGCTCCCAATCGGGCGGGAGAGTGCGGATGACTCTGCAGCACCGACTGAGCAAATGCTAGGTCCTCATCAGCCAGGGTATCAAACTTGTAGAATTTAGCAAAAGTGTTTGACCCCGACCAAGTTGCTGCTCGGCAAAGCTGTAATGCCGAGACGCCCCGGGCAGCCGCCCAAGAAGAGCCCACCTTCCTAGTGGAATGGGCCTTAACTGAATGCGGTAACGGCAATCCAGCCGTAACATAAGCCTGCTGAATCGTGTTACAGATCCAGCGAGCAATAGTCTGCTTCGAAGCAGGCGCGCCAATCTTGTTGGCAGCATACAGGACAAACAATGCATCTGTTTTCCTAATTCTTGCCGTCCTGGCTACATACATTTTTAAGGCCCTGACTACATCCAGGGACATGGAATCCTTCAAGTAACTCGTAGCCACAGGCACCACTATAGGTTGGTTCATATGTAATGAAGACACCACCTTGGGTAAAAATTGAGGACGAGTCCTCAATTCCGCTCTATCCACATGAAAAATCAAGTAAGGGCTTTTGTAAGACAAGGCCGCCAATTCTGACACACGCCTCGCAGATGCCAAGGATAACAACATGACAACCTTCCAGGTGAGAAATTTTAACTCCACCGTTTTAAGGGGTTCAAACCAGTGTGATTTAAGGAACTGCAACACCACGTTCAGGTCCCATGGTGCCACTGGGGGCACAAAAGGAGGCTGGATGTGCAGTACTCCTTTTACAAAAGTCTGGACTTCTGGAAGAAAAGCCAATTCCTTCTGAAAGAATATTGACAAAGCCGAAATCTGTACTTTAACAGAGCCTAACTTTAGGCCCATATCCACTCCTGTCTGTAGGAAGTGGAGAAAACGACCCAGATGGAAATCTTCCGTAGGAGCATTCTTGGTTTCACAAATAAAGAGACATATTTCCACCAGATACAGTGATAATGTTTTGACGTCACCTCCTTCCTATTTATTTATTTATTTATTTATTAACAGTTTCTTATATAGCGCAGCAAATTCCGTTGCGCTTTACAATTTGAAATAACAATAACAAACTGGGTGATAACAGTCATAGAGGTAGGAAGGCCCTGCTCGCAAGCTTACAATCTATAGGGAAATAGGCATATGTACACAAGGAAAGGTGCTATCTATTGCATAGAATGAACAGACATGTGAGGATATGTGTGGACTGTACAGAGTGGATGTAATTTGATAGGAAGGTTTATGAAAGTTATGTGGGCGGTTCAGGAATATGATACGCTTGCCTAAAGAGGTGAGTTTTGAGGGAACGCTTGAAGGTTTGGAGACTAGAGGAGAGTCTTATTGTGCGTGGTAGGGCATTCCACAGAGTGGGTGCAGCCCGATGAAAGTCCTGCAGTCGTGAGTGGGAGCGAGTAATGAGTGTGGATGAGAGACGCAGGTCTTGTGAAGAGCGAAGAGGTCGGGTTGGGAGATATTTTGTGATAAGCCTTTATTAGAGTAGGTATGACCTCCTCCAGAATACCCTTCTCCGCTAGGATCCGGCGTTCAACCGCCATGCCATCAAACGTAACCGCGGTAAGTCTTGAAACAGACAGGGCCCCTGCTGTAACAGGTCCTCTCTTAGAGGAAGAGGCCAAGGATCTTCTGTGAGCATCTCCTGAAGATCTGAGTACCAGGCCCTTCGAGGTCAGTCTGGAACAATGAGTATTGTCTGTACTCTTTTTCGTCTTATGATGCTCAACACTTTTGTGATGAGAGGAAGCGGAGGAAACACATAGACCGACTGGAACACCCATGGCGTTACCAGAGCGTCTACTGCTATTGCCTGAGGGTCCCGGGACCTGGCACAATACCTCCAAAGCTTCTTGTTGAGGCGGGACGCCATCATGTCTATTTGAGGAACTCCCCAGAGACCCTTTATCTCTGCAAAGACTTCTTGATGAAGTCCCCACTCTCCTGGATGGAGATCGTGTCTGCTGAGGAAGTCTGCTTCCCAGTTGTCCACTCCCGGAATGAAGACAGCTGACAGAGCGCTTACGTGATTTTCCGCCCAGCGAAGAATCCTGGTGGCTTCCGCCATCGCGACTCTGCTTCTTGTCCCGCCTTGGTGGTTCACATGAGCTACTGCTGTGACATTGTCTGATTGAAATCAGACCGGTAGGTTGCGAAGAAGATTCTCCGCTTGTCGAAGGCCGTTGTATATGGCCCTTAGCTCCAACACGTTGATGTGTAGACAGGACTCCTTGTCTGACCATAGTCCCTGAAAATTTCTTCATTGGGTGACTGCTCCCCATCCTCGGAGGCTCGCGTCCGTGGTTACCAGGATCCAGTCCTGAATGCCGAACCTGCGACCCTCTAGAAGGTGAGCACTTTGTAGCCACCATAGAAGAGACACCCTGGCCCTGGGGGACAGTGTTATTTTTTGATGTAATTGTAGATGGGACCCGGACCATTTGTCCAGAAGATCCCATTGAAACGTCCTTGCATGGAACCAGCCGAAGGGAATGGCCTCGTAAGTTGCCACCATTTTCCCCAGAACCCGAGTGCATCTCGGACCATGTTCTGGAGGTCCTGGACTTTTTCCAACGGGAGGAAAACTTTCTTTTGTTCCGTGTCCAGTATCATGCCTAGGAACGGTAGACCAGTTGTCGGAACCAACTGTGACTTTGGAAGATTGAGAATCCACCCATGTTGTTGAAGCACTCTCTGAGAGAGTGACACGTTCTCCAGTAATTGCTCTCTTGATCTCGCTTTTATCAGGAGATCGTCCAAGTATGGGATAATTGTGACTCCTCGCTTGCGCAGGATCACCATCATTTCCGCCATTATCTTGGTGAAAATCCTCGGGGCCGTGGACAGCCCAAACGGCAACGTCTGAAACTGATAATGACAATCCTGTACCGCGAATCTCAGGTACTCCTGATGAGAGGGATATATGGGGATATGAAGGTAAGCATCCTTTATGTCCAGTGACACCATAAAATCCCCCCTTCCAGGCAGGCTATCACCGCTCGGAGCGATTCCATCTTGAATTTGAATCTTTTCAGGTACAGGTTAAGGGATTTTAGGTTTAAAATGGGCCTTACCGAACCATCCGGCTTCGGAACCACAAATAGGGTTGAATAATACCCTTTTCCCTGTTGGCTCAGGGGAACCGTGATAATCACTCGCTGTTGACACAGCGTTTGAATTGCAGCTAGCACTACTTCCCGCTCTGGGGTAGAAGCTGGTAAGGCCGACTTGAAAAATCAGCGTGGGGAACCTCTTCGAATTCCAGCTTGTAGCCCTGGGAGACTATTTCTATCACCCAAGGGTCCACGTCTGACTGAACCCAGACTTGGCTGAATAGTCGAAGGCGTGCCCCACCTGTGCGGACTCCCGCAGGGGAGCCCCAGCGTCATGCGGTAGACTTAGCGGAAGCCGGGGAGGACTTCTGCTCTTGGGAACCAGCCGCAGCAGGTGTCCTCTTGCCTCTACCCTTACCTCTGGCGAGGAAAGAGGAGCCCCGACCTCTTCTGGATCTATGCGACCGAAAGAACTGCATCTGATATTGTGTGGGTTTCTTTTGCTGTTGGGGAACAAAAGGTAAAAAGGTCGACTTATCCGCGGTACCTGTAGAGATCAGGTCCGCGAGGCCGTCCCCAAACAATACATCACCTTTGTAAGGTAAAACCTCCATATGCCTTTTTGAGTCTGCATCCCCCGTCCATTGGCAGATCCATAAGGCTCTTCTTGCCAAAATAGCCATAGCATTGGCTCTTGAACCCAGTAAACCAATGTCTCTTTGAGCGTCCCTCATATATAAAGACTGCGTCCTTAATATGAGCTAATGTTAACAAAATTGTATCCCTATCTAGGGTATCAAGGTCAGCTGACAGTGTATCCGTCCAAGCTGCTACTGCACTACATACCCATGCCGACGCAATTGCCGGTCTAAGCAAAGTACCAGTATGAGTGTAGATAGACTTTAGTGTAGTCTCTTGCCTGCGGTCCGCAGGATCCTTGAGGGCCGCTGTGTGAGGGGACGGTAGCGCCACCTTCTTGGAAAGGCGTGTTAAGGCTTTGTCCACTGTGGGAGAGGATTCCCAACGTACCCTGTCCTGTGTAGGGAAAGGGTACGCCATAAGAACCCTTTTGGGAATCTGCAGTTTCTTATCTGGAGATTCCCATGCTTTTTCACATAACTCATAAATTTCATGGGAAGGAGGAAAGTTTATAACTTGTTTCTTTCCCTTAAACATGTGTATCCTCGTGTCGGGCACAGAGGGCTCATCAGTGATATGTAAAACATCTTTTATTGCAATAATCATGCACTGAATACTTTTTGTCTCCCTGGGGTGCAATCTTGCTTCATCATAGTCCGCGTCGGTATCTGTGTCCCTTATTTGTGAGAAGGGACGTTTCTGAGACCCCGACGGGTCCTGTGAGTCGGTATAATCCGTAGATTGATTACCTGCCGACGCCCTGGACCTGCTTTGTCCAGTCTTTTATGCAGTGAAGCTACACTAGCATTTAACATATGCCACATATCCATCCAATCGTGAGTCGGCACCGCCGACTGAGACACACCACTCATCTGTTCCACCTCCTCTTTGGATAAGCCTTCCGTTTCAGACATGCCGACACATGTACCGACACCCCACACACACTGGGATATAACTATAAGGGGACAATTCCCTAAAGAAGGCCCTTTGGAGAGACAGAGAGAGAGTATGCCAGCACACACCAGCGCCAACTGACCCAGGGGAAAAAAAAACCCAGATAGCGCTTTTATATATATAAATGTATATAGATTTCCCCACTCACTGCGCCTTAATTATGTGCCCCCCTCTCTTTTTTTCAGCCCTCTGATGCTCAGCAGGGGAGAGTCCGGGGAGCCAGCGTTCTCTGCAGCCTCTGTGGAGAAAATGGCGCTGGTTAGTGCTGAGGGGATTAAGCTCCGCCCCCTCGCGTGGCGGGCTTCGGTCCCGCTTGTGAATTTGAAAAAAAATGGCGGGGATCCGTAGTTTACTGCCTCCACAGCCTAACTACATACTTTTTTGCCTAAAACGAGGTTTATTGCTGCCCAGGGCGCCCCCCCTGCGCCCATCAGTGCCATGTGTGTGTGTAAGTGTGGGAGCAATGGCACGCAGCTTCCTGCTGCGCGCTTACCTCATGAAGATCTGAATTCTTCTGTCGCCTGATGTCTTCTTATGTCTGACATACTCACCCGGCTTCTTTTTTCCGGGATCTGTGAGGAGGATAGCGGCGCGGCTCCGGGACGAAGCCCAGGGTGAGACCTGTGTTCCGACTCCCTCTGGAGCTAATGGTGTCCAGTAGCCTAAGAAGCAGAGCCCTTAATTCTTAAGAAGTGGGTCTGCTTCTCTCCCCTCAGTCCCACGATGCAGGGAGTCTGTTGCCAGCAGAGCTCCCTGAAAATAAAAAACCTAACAAAATTCTTTTTACAGAAAACTCAGGAGAGCTCCCTGTAATGCACCCTATCTCCTCTGGGCACAAGATTTAACTGAGGTCTGGAGGAGGGGCATAGAGGGAGGAGCCAGTGCACACCATACTAGAAAGTTCTTTTAGGTTCCCATGTCTCCTGCGGAGCCCGTCTATACCCCATGGTCCTTACGGAGTCCCCAGCATCCTCTAGGACGTAAGAGAAAATACATTAGGATTCCCACAATTGGAAATAAAGTGGTTCTGAGCAATAGTTTAGGTGGTAGTGGAACAGACTAATCAGGGATAGTGCGGAGGATAAAGATGAGGTGCAGACCACCCCCGCCTGCCAGATCTTATATATTTCTATCAGCTGGTGCTATATAACATCCCCTTCCCCTCTAAATGATACGCTCTAATTAAAATATGAAGAGACGCGACTGCAGCCATTTCTCAAGTTAAATACCAAGAGGTATAATAATAATGCAGGCTTCTATGAATTTGACTCTTATTTTCGGGCGATAGAGTATCTATAAAGCTTTCCCACATATCTAAAACATTTTCAGTGTTTATCCAAGACCACCGCCACCCAGTGTATACTAAAATGATAACAAAAAATAAGAATTTACTTACCGATAATTCTATTTCTCGTAGTCCGTAGTGGATGCTGGGAACTCCGTAAGGACCATGGGGAATAGCGGCTCCGCAGGAGACTGGGCACAAAAGTAAAGCTTTAGGACTACCTGGTGTGCACTGGCTCCTCCCCCTATGACCCTCCTCCAAGCCTCAGTTAAGATACTGTGCCCGGACGAGCGTACACAATAAGGAAGGATTTATGAATCCCGGGTAAGACTCAAACCAGCCACACCAATCACACCGTACAACTTGTGATCTGAACCCAGTTAACAGTATGATAACAGAGGAGCCTCTGGATAGATGGCTCACAACAACAATAACCCGATTTAGGTAACAATAACTATGTACAAGTATTGCAGACAATCCGCACTTGGGATGGGCGCCCAGTATCCACTACGGTCTACGAGAAATAGAATTATCGGTAAGTAAATTCTTATTTTCTCTGACGTCCTAGTGGATGCTGGGAACTCCGTAAGGACCATGGGGATTATACCAAAGCTCCCAAACGGGCGGGAGAGTGCGGATGACTCTGCAGCACCGAATGAGAGAACTCCAGGTCCTCCTCAGCCAGGGTATCAAATTTGTAGAATTTTGCAAACGTGTTTGCCCCTGACCAAGTAGCTGCTCGGCAAAGTTGTAAAGCCGAGACCCCTCGGGCCGCCGCCCAAGATGAGCCCACCTTCCTTGTGGAGTGGGCATTTACAGATTTTGGCTGTGGCAGGCCTGCCACAGAATGTGCAAGCTGAATTGTACTACAAATCCAACGAGCAATAGTCTGCTTAGAAGCAGGAGCACCCAGCTTGTTGGGTGCATACAGGATAAACAGCGAGACAGATTTTCTGACTCCAGCCGTCCTGGAAACATACATTTTCATGGCTGACAACGTCCAGCAACTTGGAGTCCTCCAAGTCCCTAGTAGCCGCAGGTACCACAATAGGCTGGTTCAGGTGAAACGCTGAAACCACCTTAGGGAGAAATTGTGGACGAGTCCTCAATTCTGCCCTGTCCGTATGAAAAATCAGGTAAGGGCTTTTATAAGATAAAGCCGCCAATTCTGACACGCGCCTGGCCGAAGCCAGGGCCAACAGCATGACCACTTTCCATGTGAGATATTTCAAATCCACAGATTTAAGCGGTTCAAACCAATGTGATTTTAGGAACCCCAAAACTACATTGAGATCCCAAGGTGCCACTGGAGGCACAAAAGGAGGCTGTATATGCAGCACCCCCTTGACAAACGTCTGAACTTCAGGAACTGAAGCCAGTTCTTTCTGGAAGAAAATCGACAGGGCCGAAATCTGAACCTTAATGGATCCTAATTTTAGGCCCATAGACACTCCTGTTTGCAGGAAATGCAGGAATCGACCCAGTTGAAATTCCTCCGTTGGGGCCTTCCTGGCCTCGCACCACGCAACATATTTTCGCCAAATGCGGTGATAATGCTTTGCGGTCACATCCTTCCTGGCTTTGATCAGGGTAGGAATGACTTCTTCCGGAATGCCTTTTTCCTTCAGGATCCGGCGTTCAACCGCCATGCCGTCAAACGCAGCCGCGGTAAGTCTTGGAACAGACAGGGTCCTTGCTGGAGCAGGTCCCATCTTAGAGGTAGAGGCCACGGGACCTCTGTGAGCATCTCTTGAAGTTCCGGGTACCAAGTCCTTCTTGGCCAATCCGGAGCCACGAGTATAGTTCTTACTTCCCTCCGTCTTATAATTCTCAGTACCTTGGGTATGAGAGGCAGAGGAGGGAACACATACACTGACTGGTACACCCATGGTGTTACCAGAGCGTCCACAGCTATTGCCTGAGGGTCCCTTGACCTGGCGCAATACCTGTCCAATTTTTTGTTGAGGCGGGACGCCATCATCTCCACCTTTGGTTTTTCCCAACGGTTTACAATCATGTGGAAGACTTCTGGGTGAAGTCCCCACTCTCCCGGGTGGAGGTCGTGCCTGCTGAGGAAGTCTGCTTCCCAGTTGTCCACTCCCGGAATGAACACTGCTGACAGTGCTATCACATGATTTTCCGCCCAGCGAAGAATCCTTGCAGCTTCTGCCATTGCCCTCCTGCTTCTTGTGCCGCCCTGTCTGTTCACGTGGGCGACTGCCGTGATGTTGTCCGACTGGATCAGCACCGGCTGACCTTGAAGCAGAGATCTTGCTTGGCTTAGGGCATTGTAAATGGCCCTCAGCTCCAGGATATTTATGTGAAGTGATGTCTCCAGGCTTGACCACAAGCCCTGGAAATTTCTTCCCTGTGTGACTGCTCCCCAGCCTTGCAGGCTGGCATCCGTGGTCACCAGGACCCAGTCCTGAATGCCGAATCTGCGGCCCTCTAGAAGATGAGCACTCTGCAACCACCACAGGAGAGACACCCTTGTCTTTGGTGACAGGGTTATCCGCTGATGCATCTGAAGATGCGATCCGGACCATTTGTCCAGCAGGTCCCACTGGAAAGTTCTTGCGTGGAATCTGCCGAATGGGATTGCTTCGTAGGAAGCCACCATTTTTCCCAGGACCCTTGTGCATTGATGCACTGACACTTGGCCTGGTTTTAGGAGGTTTCTGACTAGTTCGGATAACTCCCTGGCTTTCTCCTCCGGGAGAAACACCTTTTTCTGGACTGTGTCCAGGATCATCCCTAGGAATAGGAGACGTGTCGTCGGGATCAGCTGCGATTTTGGAATATTGAGAATCCAACCGCGCTGCCGCAACACTACTTGATATAGTGCTACCCCGACTACCAACTGTTCCCTGGATCTTGCCCTTATCAGGAGATCGTCCAAGTACGGGATAACTAAAACTCCCTTCCTTCGAAGGAGTATCATCATTTCGGCCATTACCTTGGTAAAGACCCGGGGTGCCGTGGACAAACCAAACGGCAGCGTCTGAAACGGATAGTGACAGTTCTGTACCACAAACCTGAGGTACCCTTGGTGAGAAGGGTAAATTGGGACATGGAGGTAAGCATCCTTGATGTCCAAAGACACCATATAATCCCCTTCTTCCAAGTTCGCAATCACCGCTCTGAGTGACTCCATCTTGAATTTGAACCTGTGTATGTAAGTGTTCAAGGATTTCAGATTTAAAATAGGTCTCACCGAGCCGTCCGGCTTCGGTACCACAAACAGCGTGGAATAATACCCCTTTCCCTGTTGCAGGAGGGGTACCTTGATTATCACCTGCTGGGAATACAGCTTGTGAATGGCTTCCATTGCTGCAGCCTTTTTCCTCTCCCTCTGCCACGGGGCAGAAATGAGGAGCCTTTTGCCCGCTATGGGGCCGAAAGGACTGCGCCTGATAATACGGCGTCTTCTTATGTTGAGAGGCTACCTGGGGTAAAAATGTGGATTTCCCAGCAGTTGCCGTGGCCACCAGGTCTGATAGACCTACCCCAAATAACTCCTCCCCTTTATAAGGCAATACTTCCATATGCCTTTTGGAATCAGCATCACCTGACCACTGCCTCGTCCATAACCCTCTTCTGGCAGAAATGGACAGCGCACTTACTCTTGATGCCAGTCGGCAAATATCCCTCTGTGCATCACGCATATATAGAAATGCATCTTTCAAATGCTCTATAGTCAGTAATATACTGTCCCTATCTAGGGTATCAATATTGTCAGTCAGGGAATCCGACCAAGCCACCCCAGCACTGCACATCCAGGCTGAGGCGATTGCTGGTCGCAGTATAACACCCGTGTGAGTGTATATACATTTTAGGATATTCTCCTGCTTTCTGTCAGCAGGTTCCTTAAGGGCGGCCGTGTCAGGAGACGGTAGTGCCACCTGTTCAGGAAGGGGTATGATGCTAATAACCTTTTAGGAATTATCATTTTTTTATCGGGGGAAACCCACGCTTCATCACACACTTCATTTAATTCCTCAGATGCAGGAAAAACTACAGGCAGTTTTTTCTCACCAAACATAATACCCTTTTTAGTGGTACTTGTATTATCAGAAATATGCAAAACATTTTTCATAGCATCAATCATGTAACGTGTGGCCCTACTGGAAGTTACATTCGTCTCTTCATCGTCGACACTGGAGTCAGTATCCGTGTCGGCGTCTGTATCTGCCATCTGAGGTAACGGGCGTTTTAGAGCCCTTGATGGCTTTTGAGACGCCTGGACAGGCACCAGCTGAGTAGCCGGCTGTCTCATGTCATCAACCGTCTTTTGTAAAGAGCTGACACTGTCACGTAATTCCTTCCATAAGCTCAGCCACTCAGGTGTCGACTACCTAGGGGGTGACATCTCCATTACAGGCAATTGCTCCGCCTCCACACCATTTTCCTCCTCATACATGTCGACACAATCGTACCAACACACAGCACACACACAGGGAATGCTCTGATAGAGGACAGGACCCCACTAGCCCTTTGGGGAGACAGAGGGAGAGTATGCCAGCACACACCAGAGTGCTATATATATACAGGGATAACCTTATAGAAGTGTTTTTCCCCTTATAGCTGCTGTTTTATTAATACTGCGCCTAATTAGTGCCCCCCTCTCTTGTTTTACCCTTTTCTGTAGTGCAGGACTGCAGGGGAGAGTCAGGGAGACGTCCTTCCAGCGGAGCTGTGAGGGAAAATGGCGCCCGTGTGCTGAGGAGATAGGCTCCGCCCCCTTCTCGGCAGACTTTTCTCCCGCTTTTTGCTGTATTCTGGCAGGGGTTAAAATACATCCATATAGCCCTGGGGGTTATATGTGATGTATTTTCGCCAGCCAAGGTGTTTTTATTGCTGCTCAGGGCGCCCCCCCCCCCAGCGCCCTGCACCCTCAGTGACCGGAGTGTGAAGTGTGCCTGAGGAGCAATGGCGCACAGCTGCAGTGCTGTGCGCTACCTTGGTGAAGACTGATGTCTTCTGCCGCCGATTTTCCGGACCTCTTCTTGCTTCTGGCTCTGTAAGGGGGCCGGCGGCGCGGCTCTGGGACCGGACTCCGAGGCTGGGCCTGTGTTCGGTCCCTCTGGAGCTAATGGTGTCCAGTAGCCAAGAAGCCCAAGCTGGCTGCAAGCAGGCAGGTTCGCTTCTTCTCCCCTTAGTCCCTCGATGCAGTGAGCCTGTTGCCAGCAGGTCTCACTGAAAATAAAAAACCTAAAACTAAACTTTCACTAAGAAACTCAGGAGAGCCTCCTAGAATGCACCCTTCTCGGCCGGGCACAAAAATCTAACTGAGGCTTGGAGGAGGGTCATAGGGGGAGGAGCCAGTGCACACCAGGTAGTCCTAAAGCTTTTCTTTTGTGCCCAGTCTCCTGCGGAGCCGCTATTCCCCATGGTCCTTACGGAGTTCCCAGCATCCACTAGGACGTCAGAGAAAGTGCTTTAAAGCCCATGCACTTGCTCTTAATCATTTTTTGCAAGACACTGTGATTTGTAGTCCCTTACAGAACATCTACATAATGTCTACTATGTTTACAAAGCTGAATGTATCTCGTTACACAGAATAGAAATATTTTGGAAAAAGGATGAGGTGGAATGCAGTACCTCTTCAAAATCCTACGGTAGCCCCTAACCAAACTTATCTCTGCACCATCTACCTGAGATCATTATGGCGGTTATCATTCCATTCAGGTAAGTTGGTAACTGAAAAACTGACTTGCTTTAAGTAATTTATTAATAAAGCATATTTGTGACTTTTACTGCATTTTGTTTAATAAGTTCTACTGCACTTGTAATGGTTAAAGAATCTAGTTACCAATGTAATAATATCATGCCCTCACTTGCCTAGCTCCATCCACACTGCGAGGAAGCTCATTCTGAGCTTTTCATTTACTTTCAGAGTTTGAGAGGTAATTCCCGCCCTCATCTACATTTGCTTTCCTCTTCTTTTTCTCTAATTAAAACATAAATTAGCCATCATAATGTACTTCTTCACTTTGAATGCACATTTGCATTTGTACACTTTTGTTCAATAGAGCAATTCTCCATGATGCATGGGACAGCTGCACAAATTCAAGCAACATACTTCTCCAAAATTCCAAGATTTTAGTGGTTATTAAGTTACAGGGTAAGGCATTGCTACTAAGGGGTATATTGACATTGTCGGAAACAGTGCTAAAACCTGTCAGATTTGGCAGCGATTCTGACAAAACACGTGGATCCGTGGCTATTCTGCCGATCCACGTGTTTTCCAACAAGCCGAAATTGCCGACTTGTCAGAAAAATGGCAGCTAAATTGAATAGGTCGGAACAGTTTCCGACCTAAAAAAGTTGGATACTGCCGTCTTTCCGACAAGACGGCAGTTCCGACTACAATTGAATACACCCCTAAGCAATGAAGTTTTCATATAACAATTTCTTAACAGACCAGTTTAAAAGGAAACAAAAACTAAAAGCGTGTGATGCACGGGACTATGGTGGTCATTCCGAGTTGTTCGCTCGCTAGCTGCTTTTAGCAGCATTGCAAACGCTAGGCCGCCGCCCCCTGGGAGTGTATCTTAGCAGAATAGCGAACGAAAGATTAGCAGAACTGCTACTAAATAATTCCTTGCAGTTTCTGAGTAGCTCCAGACCTACTACTAGATTGCGATCACCTCGGTCTGTTTGGTTCCTGGTTTGACGTCACAAACACGCCCTGCGTTCGAACAGCCACTCCCCCGTTTCTCCAGCCACTCCTGTGTTTTTACCTGGCACGCCTGCGTTTTTTAGCACACTCCCTGAAAACGCCAAGTTGCTGCCCAGAAACACCCACTTCCTGTCAATCACACTACGATTACTCGAGTGATGAAAAAACGTTGCTCGAGCTTATGCAAATCTCCAAAGTTTTGTGTTAAATTAATGAACTCATGCGCACTGTGTACTATGCGCACTTTCCACCTAATCACTGCGTTGCGAAAAACGGCAACGAGAGAACAACTTGGAATGACCACCTATGTTCGCTTTCTGGGGAATCACCCAGTAACAGATTGCACTTATCCTCTGTGTAGGCTGTTTATCTAGTTTTTTGGGGGGGTATTTATTTTGTGCTGTTAATAAAAAATTAACGTACCTGTAGGTCACTAAGGTTTGCAACATGGGTACCACAACACATGTTGGCATCAACTCCTTCAATATTAATTATTCTCACTGGACCGGCATGGTCATCAGGTAAACCTCGGCTTCTGACCTATAAGACAGATAAGTGAACATGTAACTACAAATGTATTCTTACCTCCCTAATGTACGTTCAGAAATCTCAGTCAGCCATAAAAGGAATACTAAGTCATCAGTACTTTATGTGCATCTAAAGTATACTACAGAATATCAATCACAATCGCCAATAAGAAGAGTTCCTGTCAAGTCAGATCATGGCAGCATACATCCCACCCAAATCTAACTCTCTGTGCACGTTACATCTGCCCCACCTGCAGTTTTGTCCAAATACTAACTTTTTTGGTTTGCTAACAACGCTGAATAACCCCCACAATCCTCTCCCATCAAG
The DNA here is from genome assembly GCF_028390025.1 of Pseudophryne corroboree. NCBI lineage: Eukaryota > Metazoa > Chordata > Amphibia > Anura > Myobatrachidae > Pseudophryne > Pseudophryne corroboree. Next base: position 394,311,446 of record NC_086446.1, on the reverse strand, counting down.
ATGCAATGAGTTTGCAACCTCTTTTGCTAATAAGGCAGTGATTTTCAATCTTTTTCAATTTGCGGAACACCAAACAAGATTTTAAAATTGCCAAGGCACACCCATAGTACCCCACCAACAAGAAAACCCCCCCCCCCCCCACATATTGGCCCCCATGGAGAATTAAAACAAACATATATTGACCCCCAAAGGGAAAAAACACACATATTGGCCCACACAGTAATTAAACACATTGGCCCCGACAGTTATTACACACATTAGCCCCCAACAGTAAATCCACACATTGGCCTCCGACAGTTATTACACACATTGGCCCCCGACAGTAAATCCACTGTAAGGCGGCACGGAGCAGCATGACACTGAGCAGTACTGGGCAGGCGGGCGGGAAGACTATGTGCATGTGTGCCATGTGACCTATGAGTCATGCTGCGTTGTAGGTCCCAGGCCGGGCCGCGGAAGAGCACTGCCTTGCCTGAGCAGGACAGTCATGCTGGCGGCAGCTGGGCAGTAGGCATCTCTTGGACGGTGGCACATCTGGGAAATTTAAATCCCAGCTGCATGACTAACTACAGACTAAGAAAGATTGTTATAGTGAGTGCAATGCAACTGGAAACCTGCCTATCAATTCATTACATTTATAAACCATTCCAGTCACCACTGAAACAGCTCAGAGAATGGGTGTCTTCTTAATAATCTTCTAATGGCAAGAGACAGGATGATTGCTCAATAATAATCCTTCTGGATCTCTGCAGCATTTTTATACCATACATCATGGGATTCTAGTTCAGTGCCTGAAAAGTTTCTGTGGAGTGGAAGGCACAGTTTATAGTGGTTCAAATAATTTCTCATCGGCAGGTCACAGAGAGTGTTTTGAGGTGTCAGTGCAGTGCTGTGTTCCGCATGAGTCTATTCTATCTCCCATGCAATTTGCAGTATCCTGGCTACCACTGGGAGAAATCATCAATGGCCTGATCTATCACTACTATGCAGATGATACTCAACAGTAACGGTCCTTTGCCGTGGGTACTGAGAACCCAATAACAATTTAAAGGACTGTGTAGCTGAGTGACCATATGGTGCTGTCCTGGATTATGAATTGACATTTAAACGTCTAGTGTCAGCCATTATTACGCATTCCTTCATATGAGGAAGATAGCCAGATACTAGCATTTCATTCCCTCACAAGATCTTTCTACACTCATTTGCATCATCATACTGGGACTACTGCAATGCCCTCTACCTGGTTCTCCCAGCAAAAGAATTGCACCACTTGCAGCTGATACAAAATAGAGTAGCCAGGCTGTTTAACCAGCACTTCTCCAGCCACATGACCCCCATTGGCTGCTCCCTCCACTGGCTGTTTGTAAGATGGCGAATCTATTTCAAGATTGGATTACTGACTTTCATTATCAGGGTCCAAGGTACCTGAAACAGTTTCTGATTCCTTACACCCGCCACTCCTTACTTTGACCTACGGAAGATGTAACATGTAATGTGCTGTCGCCTTTGTATGGATTCTTAGAAGCATAACTATAAAACTGGGGTACTTTACACTCTTGCTGGTTCTAGCTAGAGCAATATGGTAAACTGGGTATATTATTATTTTTATAATACCAAAATTCACACAAACATTTTCATATAGTTAATATAATTGTATTTTACAAAGACTGGTTATTTGGACCCTTGTACCACTGTCTGAGCGCACCACCAGACTTACATGGTCAAACTCAGAATCATAGGCAGTAATCACTCTCACAGTAACGGGCACACGTTGGCGGATCTTCTTATTCACAAGCTGTTCTATAGCTTCGACCTGTTCGCTTGTCATTGTTGGTGTGTCCAATTCTATGAAACTACGCTGGCGTCCCAGCTCCCTGCCAATAAAATACAATGAGATTAAATACAACAGTGAGCTGTTATCATTCCTGTGCCAAATAGACAAGTAATATTAATGAATAAATTACAATAAATTACCATTTCATGTAACAGCAGTGCAATAATCCAGAGAACACCAGCCACAAATAAATTAGCAATCAACACTTCCCTTATCCACAACTAGCAGATTGCTGGGACTCTGCTACACAGGAAGCCTGACATTTATATGATCACACCATGCACTTCTGTACTGGACAATACTCATACCAAACAAGGAAGGAACATGTTAAATTATAGTACTTTACACTCCTTCTGGTACAATATTTATTGTATTTCAGGTCCAATAAGCAAGAAACATTTACATACTCCTCATCTTCCCATACATTTGTACGAGTGTAGTGTGTAATGACATCAAAACCATGAGACTAGACTGAATTAATGCAGTACAAGAGGATATTTTTGCTGACTTACCAAGACGATGTCTTGAACCCATACAAAGAATCTGCGATGGCTGTGATAAGGTGTTGGCCTGTTCAAAATGCAGAAACTATAAAACTGGGGTAGGAAACAGTTTTCTCTTTGAGTCTAGAAGTTCAACATTTCAAGCAAAAAAAATTCCCCGAGTGCCACCACCACTGCAACATATACAAACAATGGCCTCACTGCGCTTCCTTTCTTGTTTGTTTGCTCCGGTTAGATATATCATTTGTATTCTGGAGATGAAGACATTGTGTATTGTTATTCAACTGCAAGCAGGACTTAAGGTGTCTACACACTAAGAAAGTTAGTGCATATCGCTCCGTGAGTACACAGCGAGCGATAGCAATGCACGTCCCCGCCAGGACGCTATCGCTGGGAAAAATAGACTGTGCAGGCAAGTTAATTTTCACTATGTCGCTGGAAAAGTATGAGATAGTGACAATCACCCATAGCCAAAATAGCTTGCACAAAATCGCTGGTACAGATAATCAAAATTGCCTACTGCTAGTTCAAGGTAAATCGCTCAGTCAAAATCGCTCCGTGTGTATGCACCATAACTCTGTTTTTAGGGGTCTGTTTATTACGCTACATAAAGGAAGTAGAGCATGAGGGGAGCAGTAGCACCGTGCGCCATATTAACAGAGGGATGGACCTCACAAGTGCTACTCCAGACATCTTCGAGTGCCCTCATGCGACACTACTGCCAAGACTACCTATGCCTGCTATAGGATATAAAAAATAGGATTTTGGTACTTACCGATAAATCCTTTTCTCCTAGTCCGTAGAGGATGCTTGGGACTCCAAAAGGACCATGGGGTATAGACGGGATCCACAGGAGCTTGGGCACACTGAAAAGACTTAAACTGGGTGTGAACTGGCTCCTCCCTCTATGCCCCTCCTCCAGACCTCAGTTATAGGAACTGTGCCCAGGAGAGACGGACATTTCGAGGAAAGGATTTTTGTGTAAACTAAGGGCTACAAACATACCAGCCCACACCACAAACATACCGTATCACCGGAGTAATAGTAAACCAGATAACCGTATGAAATAACAACAGCAACAAGCTGAAAACCAGAAATACACTACCCGTGTATAAACCAAGTTAACCAACACGAAAACATTGCCAGTAACAGTCCGCACTGGGATGGGCGCCCAGCATCCTCTACGGACTAGGAGAAAAGGATTTATCGGTAAGTACCAAAATCCTATTTTCTCTTATGTCCTAGAGGATGCTGGGGACTCCAAAAGGACCATGGGGTCTATACCAAAGCTCCAGACCGGGCGGGAGAGTGCGGACGACTCTGCAGCACCGACTGAGCAAACGTAAGGTCCTCATCAGCCAGGGTATCAAACTTATAGAACTTGGCAAAAGTGTTTGCCCCTGACCAGGTGGCTGCACGGCAAAGCTGTAAAGCCGATACGCCTCGGGCAGCCACCCAAGACGAGCCCACTTTTCTGGTAGAATGGGCTTTTACTGACTTCGGCACGGGTAACCCGGCCGAAGAATGAGCCTGCTGGATCGTACTACAAATCCAGTGTGCAATAGTCTGTTTTGAAGCAGGATGACCAATCTTGTTAGAAGCATACAGGACAAACAGCGCCTCAGTTTTCCTGGCAACAGCCGTTCTGGCGACGTAGATCTTCAAAGCTCTCACCACATCCAGAGACTTTTGGAACCGCCCCAGCATCCGTAGCCACCGGCACCACAATAGGTTGGTTAATGTGAAACGAAGACACCACCTTCGTCAAAATTTGTTGACGAGTCCGCAATTCTGCACTATCAGAATGAAAAATCAAATACGGGCTCTTATGAGATAAAGCGGCCAACTCTGACACCCGCCTGGCAGATGCCAGCGCCAACAGCATGACTACCTTCCAAGTGAGAAACTTCAACTCAACCTTACGCAAAGGCTCAAACCAGGAAGACATGAGAAACTGTAAGACCACGTCAAGATCCCATAGAGCCACAGGACGCACAAACGGAGGATTGATATGCATTACTCCTTTCACAAAAGTCTGAACCTCTGGGAGGACAGCTAATTCCCTTTGAAAGAAAATAGACAAAGCTGAGATCTGCACCTTGATGGAGCCTAATTTTAGGCCCGCATCTACACCTGCCTGCAAAAAATGGAGAAAACGACCCAAGTGAAACTCTTCCGCAGGAGCCATTTTGGTCTCACACCAGGAAACATACTTTCTCCAAATACGGTGATAATGTTTCGCCGTAACCTCCTTCCTAGCCTTAATGAGAGTGGGAATGACCTCCCCGGGAATACCCTTACGAGCTAAGATCTGGCGCTCAACTTCCATGCCGTCAAACGCAGCCGCGGTAAGTCTGGAAACACGCATGGACCCTGCAACAACAGGTCCTCTCTTAGAGGAAGCGGCCAAGGATCTTCCACCAGTAACTCCTGAAGATCCGGGTACCAGGCCCTTCTTGGCCAATCTGGAACGACGAGAATCGCCTGAACCCTTGCTCGTCGAATGATCCCCAGTACCTTTGGAATGAGAGGAAGTGGAGGGAACACATACACCGACCTGAACACCCACGGAGACACCAGGGCGTCCACTGCACTTGCTTGGGGGTCTCTGGACCTGGAACAATACCTCGGAAGCTTCTTGTTGAGACGAGACACCATCATGTCGATTAACGGAATTCCCCAACGCTTTGTCACCTCTGCAAATACCTCTTGGTGAAGAGCCCACTCTCCCGGATGGAGATCGTGTCTGCTGAGGAATTCTACTTCCCAGTTGTCCACTCCCGGTAGGAAGACTGCTGACAGAGCGCTCACGTGTTGTTCCGCCCAGCGAAGGATTCTTGTGGCCTCCGCCATTGCCGCTCTGCTCCTTGTTCCGCCTTGACTGTTTATATGTGCCACCGCTGTGATGTTGTCTGACTGTACCAGGACAGGTCGACCCTGAAGAAGGCTTCTTGCAGACCGTTGTAAATGGCTCTTAACTCGAGAACATTTATGTGGAGACAAGCTTCCTGGAGCGACCATTTCCCCTGGAAGTTTCTTCCTTGGGTGACTGCGCCCCAGCCCCGGAGACTTGCATCTGTTGTCAGAAGCACCCAGTCCAGGATACCGAACCGGCGACCTTCCAGGAGGTGAGAACTTTGCATCCACCACAGGAGAGAAATTCTGGCTCTGGGAGATAGACTTATCTTCCGGTGCATGTGCAGGTGAGACCCGGACCATTTGCTCAGCAAATCCCACTGAAACACCCGGGCATGAAACCTGCCAAACGGAATGGCTTCGTACGCCGCAACCATTTTCCCCAGAACCCGAGTACATTGATGGATGGACACAGTCTTCGGCCGCAGAAGTTCCCTGACCATTGACTGCAGTTCTAGAGCTTTTTCTTCTGGAAGAAATAATCTTTGTAACTCCATGTCCAGAATCATGCCCAGAAACGACAGTCGAGTGGCCGGAATCAACTGAGATTTCGGCAAATTTAGCACCCAACCGTGCTGCCGGAGCACCAACAGTACCAAACTCACACTCCTCAGCAAACGTTCCTTGGACCTCGCTTTTATCAGGAGATCGTCCAAGTACGAGATAATGGTAACCCCTTGCCTGCGAAGGAGAACCATCATCTCCGCCATGTCCTTGGTGAAAATCCTCTGGGCCGTGGAAAGCCCAAACGGCAACGTCTGAAATTGGTAATGAGAATCCTGTATCGCAAACCTTAGGAAAGCCTGATGCGGAGGATAAATTGGGACGTGTAAGTAGGCATCCTTTATGTCCACTGACGCAATAAAATCCCCCCCTTCTAGGCTGGCAATCACCGCTCGAAGAGATTCCATCTTGAACTTGAAAACTTTCAAGTATGGATTGAGGGATTTTAGGTTCAGAATCGGTCTGACCGAACCGTCCGGTTTCGGCACCACAAAGAGGCTCGAGTAGAACCCCTCCCCGCGTTGAGACGGGGGAACGGGAACAATGACCCTCTGGAGACACAACTTTTGTATTGCTGCCAGCACGACCTCCCTGTCCGGAAGAGACACTGGCAGGGTCGACATCAAAAACCGGTGAGGGGGCGTCTCCTGAAACTCCAGCCTGTAGCCCTGAGATATAATCTCTAGAACCCAAGGATCCAAGTCCGATTGGACCCAGACCCGACTGAAGAACTGCAGACGCCCCCCCACCGGGACGGACTCCCCCAGGGAAGCCCCAGCGTCATGCGGTGGACTTGGTAGCGGCAGGGGTGGACTTCTGGTCCTGTGCGCCTGACACTGCAGGCGACTTCTTTCCCCTTCCTCTACCTTTTGAAGCGAGAAAGGACGAACCCTTTCCTCGCCTGTATTTATTTGGACGAAAAGACTGCATCTGCTGATGTTGTGGTTTTTTGTGTTGTGTGGGAACATAGGGAAGAAACGAGGACTTACCCGTCGTCGCGGTAGACACCAGGTCCGCCAAGCCTTCCCCAAACAGGACATTACCTTTGAAGGGTAACGCTTCCATAGCTCTCTTGGAATCCGCGTCAGCATTCCATTGATGTATCCACAGCGCCCTTCTGGCCGAAATCGACATTTCATTGGCTCTTGACCCCAAGAGACCAACATCCCTCGCCGCATCCTTCAGGTAATCTGCAGCGTCCTTGATATAACCAAGAGTTAAAAGAACAGTATCTTTATCGAGGGTATCCATATCAGAAGCTAATTTCTCAGCCCATTTAGCAATAGCACTAATCACCCATACCGACGCCACAGCAGGTCTGAGCAATACACCCGTATTAGCGAAAATGGACTTTAGAGACGTCCCCAGCTTGCGATCCGCCGGATCCTTGAGAGCTGCCGTGTCAGGAGACGGAAGCGCCACCTTCTTAGACAAACGAGATAAAGCTTTATCAACATTAGGAGACGCCTCCCATTTTCCCCTATCAACTGATGGAAAAGGATACGCCATGAAAATCCTCTTGGGAATCTGTCACCTCTTGTCTGGCGACTCCCAAGCCTTTTCACAAAGAGCATTCATCTCTTGAGAGGGGGGGAAACTGCACCTCAGGTTTTTTCTCCTTAAACAAGCAAATCCTTGTTTCCTGTACGGCAGGTTCTTCAGAAATGCGTAACACATCTTTTATAGCCACAATCATGTACTGAATACTTTTAACTAATCTAGGATGTAAAGGAGCCTCAGTGAAGTCGACATCGGATTCAGAATCCGTGTCGGTATCCGTATCTACCACTTGAGTGAACGGCCTCTTTATCGACCCTGATGGGGTCTGTACCTGTGATAAAGCATCCTCCATGGATTTTTTCCACACCTGTGTCTGTGATTCAGATTTATCTAATCTCTTCGATAAAGAAGTTACATTAGAATTAATTGTATTCAACAGTGCAAGTAAGTCAGGTGTCGGCTGCGTCGACAGAGCCAACTCCATACCCGCATCTGCCTCCCCCAAAACCTCCTCCGGTGAATAACATTCAGCCTCAGACAAGTCGACACCTAGTATCGACCCACCGACACACACATACAATGCCTCAGCTAGGGGACAGGCCCACAAGGAAGCCCGGACAGAGAAACACAGTGGGAGTATGCCAGCTCACACCCCAGCGCCCATATATCCCACTAAGGAAATTATTTGTACCAGCGCAGTCCAATATACCAAATATGCACCAGCTACTGTCCCCCCCCCCCCTCCCCCCCCCTCCCCCCCCCTCCCCCGATAAGCTCCCCGATACTTTGATGGAGCTCGTGGAGGTCCCGGACCAGCGTCTCATGTCTGCACACGAGGAGAAAATGGCGCCTGTGAGCCGCGCGGCTAAGCTCCACCCCCTCCCGGCGCGCTTCAGCCCGCCAAATTCAAACTCACTAAAATGCCGGCGGGGGTCCCGAAAACGGTGCTGCCCAGGGCAACGGATTGACTAAATAATCCAGGGAAAATAGTCTTTCCCTAGCCAGAATTGCCACAGGAGTTGGCAGGCCCAAGAACAGTGCATCAATTCTGCTTGTGGCGGAATGACAGACTTTCATGTGACGCAAACATTCCTGCTGAAAATTGACAGAATGGAGAATAATAGGCTCTATGAAAATAAGATTTTACTCACCGGTAAATCTATTTCTCGTAGTCCGTAGTGGATGCTGGGGACTCCGTAAGGACCATGGGGATTAGCGGCTCCGCAGGAGACTGGGCACAACTAAAGAAAGCTTTAGGACTACCTGGTGTGCACTGGCTCCTCCCACTAAGACCCTCCTCCAGACCTCAGTTAGGATACTGTGCCCGGAAGAGCTGACACAATAAGGAAGGATTTTGAATCCCGGGTAAGACTCATACCAGCCACACCAATCACACCGTATAACTCGTGATACTATACCCAGTTAACAGTATGATAACAACTGAGCCTCTCAACAGATGGCTCAACAACAACCCTTCAGTTAGGCAATAACTATATACAAGTATTGCAGACAATCCGCACTTGGGATGGGCGCCCAGCATCCACTACGGACTACGAGAAATAGATTTACCGGTGAGTAAAATCTTATTTTCTCTAACGTCCTAAGTGGATGCTGGGGACTCTGTAAGGACCATGGGGATTATACCAAAGCTCCCAAACGGGCGGGAGAGTGCGGGTGACTCTGCAGCACCAAATGAGCAAACTCAAGGTCCTTCTCAGCCAGGGTATCAAACTTGTAGACTCTTGCAAGAGTGTTTTAACCCGACCAAGTAACAGCTCGGCAAATTTGTAAAGCCGAGACCCCTCGGGCAGCCGCCCAAGAAGAGCCCACTTTCCTCGTGGAATGGGCTTTCACAGATTTAGGGTGCGGCAGTCCAGCCTAGAATGTGCAAGGTGAATCGTGCTACAGATCCAGCGAGCCATAGTCTGCTTAGAAGCAGGAGCACCCAGCTTGTTGGGTGCATACAGGATAAATAGCGAGTCAGTTTTCCTGACTCCAGCCGTCCTGAAAAACATATACTTTTCAGGGCCCTGACTACGTCCAGAAACTTGGAATCCTCCAAGTCCCAAGTAGCCGCAGGCACCACAATAGGTTGGTTCACATGAAAAACTGCTACCACCTTAGGAAGGAATTGGGAACGAGTCCTCAATTCCGCCTTATCCATATAAAATACAGATAAGGGCTTTTGACAAAGCAGCCAATTCTGATACACGCCTGGCCGACGCCAAGGCCCACAGCATGACCACTTTCCACGTGAGGTATTGTAGCTCCACGGATTTAAGTGGCTCAACTCAATGCGACTTCAGGAAATCCAACACTACGTTGAGATCCCACGGTGCCACTGGAGGCACAAACGGGGGCTGACTATGCAGAACTCCCTTAACAAAAGTCTGAACTTCAGGCAGTGAAGCCAGTTCTATTTTGGAAGAAAATCGATAGAGCCGAAATCTGGGCCTTAATGGAACCCAATTTTAGGCCCATAGTCACCTCTGACTTGTAGGAAGTACAGAAAGCGACCTAGCTGAAATTCCTCCTTTGGGGCCTTACTGGCCTCACAGCACGCAACCTATTTCCGCCATATGCGGTGATAATGGTTTGCGCTCACTTCTTTCCTAGCTATAAATAGCGTAGGGATAACTTCCTCCGGAATGCCCTATTCCTTCAGGATCCGGAGTTCAACCGCCATGCCGTCAAACGCAGCCGCGGTACGTCTTGGAACAGACAGGCCCCCTGCTGCAGCAGGTCCTGTCTGAGCGGCAGAGGCCATGGGTCCTCTGAGATCATTTCTTGGAGTTCTGGGTACCAAGCTCTTCTTGGCCACCCGGAACTTCTTACTCCTCTCCTTCTTATTATTCTCATTACCCTGGGTATGAGAGGCAGAGAAGGGAACACATACACCGACTGGTACACCCACGGTGTTACCAGAGCGTCCACAGCTATCGCCTGAGGGTCCCTTGACCTGGCGCAATATCTTTGTAGCTTTTTGTTGAGGCGGGACGCCATCCTGTCCACCTGTGGCCTTTCCCCACGGTGCACAATCATTTGGAAGACTTCTGGATGAAGTCCCCACTCTCTCGGGTGGAGGTCGTGTCTGCTGAGAAAGTCTGCTTCTCAGTTGTCCACTCCGGGAATGAACACTGCTGACAGTGCTAACACATGATTTTCCGCCCATCGGAGAATCCTTGTGGCTTCTGCCATCACCATCCTGCTTCTTGTGCCGCCCTGTCGGTTTACACGAGCGACCGCCGTGATGTTGTCTGACTGGATCAGCACCGGCCGGTGTTGAAGCAGGGTCTAGCCTGACTTAGGGCATTGTAAATGGCCCATAGTTCCAGAACATTTATGTGTAGGCAAGTCTCCTGACTTTTCCATAGGCCTTGGAAGTTTCTTCCCTGTGTGACTGCCCCCCAGCCTTGAAGGCTGGCATCCGTGGTCACCAGGACCCAGTCCTGTATGCCGAATCTGCGGCCCCCTAGAAGATGAGCACTCTGCAGTCACCACCACAGCGACACCCTGGCCCTTGGAGATAGGGTTATCCGCCGATGCATCTGAGGATGCGACCCGGACCACTTGTCCAACAGATCCCACTGGAAGATCCTTGCATGGGACTTGGCGAATGGAAATTCTTCGTAAGAAGCTACCATCTTTCCCAAGGCTCGCGTGCATAGATGCACCGATACCTGTATTTGTATTAGGAGGTCTCCGTCTAGAGACGCCAACTCCTTGGACTTCTCCTCCGGGAGAAACCCTTTTTATCCCGTTCTGTGTCCAGAACCATACCCAGGAACAGTAGACGCGTCGTAGGAACCAGCTGCGACTTTAGAATATTCAGAATCCAGCCGTGCTGTTGTAGCACTTCTCGAGATAGTGCTACTCCGACGAACAACTGCTCCCTGGACCTCGCCTTTATAAGGAGATCGTCCAAGTACGGGATAAGTACTTCGGCCATTACCTTGGTAAATACCCTCGGTGCCGGGGACAGACCCACGGCAACGTCTGGAATTGGTAATGACAATCCTGTACCACAATTTTGAGGTACACCTGGTGACGAGGGTAAATAGGGACATGCAGGTAAGTATCCTTGATGTCCAGTGATACCCTGAAATTTTCCAGGCTTGCAATAATCGCCCTGAGCGATTCCATTTTGAACTTGAACCTTCGTATATAAGTGTTCAAGGATTTCAATTTTAGAATGGGTCTCACCGAACCGTCTGGTTTCGGTACCACAACATTTTGGAATAGTAACCCCGGCCTTGTTGAAGGAGGGGTACCTTGATTTCACCTGCTGGAAGTCCAGCTTGTGAATTGCCGCCAGTACTACCTTTCTCCGAGGGCAGCAGGCAAGGCTGATGTGAGGCAACGGCGAGGGGGAGTCGTCTCGAACTCCAGCCTGTATCCCTGTGATACTACTTGCAGAACCTAGGGATCCACCTGTGGGCAAGCCCACTGATCCCTGCAGTTCCCGAGACGCGCCCCCACCGCACCTGTCTCCACCTGTGGAGCCCCAGCATCATGCGGTGGACTCAGAGGAAGCGAGGGAAGATATTTGATCCTGGAACTGGCTGACTGGTGCAGCATTTCCTTCTTCCCTTGTCTCTGTGCAGAAAGAAAGCGCCTTTGACCCGCTTGCTTTTCTGAAGCCGAAAGGACTGTACCTGAAAATACGGTGCTTTCTTTAGGCTTTTGTGAGGAAACCTGAGGTAAAAAAAATTTCTTCCCAGCTGTTGCTGTGGATACGAGGTCCAGAGACCATCCCCAAACAATTCCTCACCCTTATAAGGCAGAATCTCCATGTGCTTTTTAAATGCAGTATCACCTGTCCACTGCCGGGTTTCTACTACCCTCCTGGCAGAATGGACATTGCATTAATTCTGGATGCCAGCCGGCAAATATCCCTCTGTGCATCCTTTATATATAAGACAACGTCTTAAATATGCTCAATGTTAGCAAAATATTATCCCTGTCTTAGCGTATTAATATTATCTGACAGGGTGTCAGACCACGCTGCAGCAGCACTATTTATGCTGAGGCAATTGCAGGTTTCATTATATAACCTGAGTGTGTAAATACAGACTTCAGGATCGCCTCCTGCTTTTTATCAGCAGGTTCCTTCAAGGTGGCCGTATCCTAAGACGGCAGTGCCACCTTTTGACAAACGAGTGAGCGCCTTATCCACCCTAAGGGATATCTCCCAACGTGACCTATCCTCTGGCGGGAAAGGGTACGCCATCAGTAACTTTTTAGAAATTACCAGTTTCTTATCGGGGGAAACCACGCTTCTTTACACACTTCATTCATTCATCTGATGGGGGAACAAAACACTGGCTGTTTTTTCTCCCCAAAAATAAAACCCCTTTTATGTGGTACTTGGGTTCATGTCATAAAATGCGTAACACATTTTTTCATTGCCGAGATCATGTAACGGATGTTCCTAGTGGATTGTGTATATGTCTCAACCTCGTCGACACTGGAGTCAGACTCCGTGTCGACATCTGTGTCTGCCATCTGAGGTAACGGGCGTTGTTTGAGCCCCTGATGGCCTTTGAGACTCCTGGGCAGACGCGGGCTGAGAAGCCGGCTGTCCCACAGCTGTTACGTCATCCAGCCTTTTATGTAAGGAGTTAACACTGTCGGTTAATACCTTCCACCTATCCATCCACTCTGGTGTCGGCCCCACAGGGGGTGACATCCCATTTATCGGCCTCTGCTCCGCCTCCACGTAACCTTCCTCATCCAACATGTCGACACAGCCGTACCGACACACCGCACACACACAGGGAATGCTCTGACTGAGGACAGGACCCCACAAAGTCCTTTGGGGAGACCGAGAGAGAGTATGCCAGCACACACCAGAGCGCTATATAATGCAGGGATTAACACTATAACCGAGTGATTTTTCCCCAAATAGCTGCTTGTATACATATATTGCGCCTAAATTTAGTGCCCCCCCTCTCTTTTTAACCCTTTGAGCCTGAAAACTACAGGGGAGAGTCTGGGGAGCTGTCTTCCAGCTGCACTGTGAAGAGAAAATGGCGCCAGTGTGCTGAGGGAGAAGCCCCGCCCCCTTTTCGGCGGACTTTCTCCTGCTTTTTCTGTGATACTGGCAGGGGTAATTTTACATCTATATAGCCTCTGGGACTATATATGATGTATATTTTGCCAGCCAAGGTGTTATTTATTGCCCTCAGGGCGCCCCCCCCAGCGCCCTGCACCCATCAGTGACCGAAGTGTGAGGTGTACATGAGGAGCAATGGCGCACAGCTGCAGTGCTGTGCGCTACCTTGGTGAAGACCGAAGTCTTCTGCCGCCGATTTTCCGGACCTTCTTCGTGCTTCTGGCTCTGTAAGGGGGACGGCGGCGCGGCTCCGGGAACGAACACCAAGGTCGGGTCCTGCGGTCGATCCCTCTGGAGCTAATGGTGTCCAGTAGCCTAAGAAGCCCAAACTACCACATGTTAGGTAGGTTCGCTTCTTCTCCCCTTAGTCCCTCGCTGCAGTGAGTCTGTTGCCAGCAGATCTCACTGAAAATAAAAAACCTAAATATACTTTCTTTCTAGGTGCTCAGGAGAGCCCCTAGTGTGCATCCAGCTCGGCCGGGCACAAGAATCTAACTGAGGTCTGGAGGAGGGTCTTAGTGGGAGGAGCCAGTGCACACCAGGTAGTCCTAAAGCTTTCTTTAGTTGTGCCCAGTCTCCTGCGGAGCCGCTAATCCCCATGGTCCTTACGGAGTCCCCAGCATCCACTTAGGACGTTAGAGAAAAATAATTAAAAAGCATCTCTTGATAATGCGCAGAAGTTAGTACTTTACATGAACCAATATATCACTGGAGAGTGCTGGGAGGGAAGATAACCACTGGCTCACACCTGAGTGTACCTATGAATAATTCATGATTTTCCATAAAGTACTATAATGTACAGAGATAGCCAGCTGGGCAACCGGTAAGGATCTCAGCATTACATCAAGCCGATTTCGCCAACCCTGGTCTGACAACCATGTAATAGAAACGTGTACATAGTGCTGCACATGGTAAAATGCTAGGGAAAAGCGCTTCAATATGGGAAACTTCACCAACACCTGAGCAAATCTCATTTTTTTTTTCTTTTTAAAAGGTCAAAAAGCTGAGCATGTATTCATAAATTACTGCAATATCACTGTCCTTGTACCTGTGTATGAATTAACCAGTCTACATAATGCATCGTGCAGAGCAAATCTGCCCAGCTCCTGTCTGCTCTGTTTAGAAGAACCTCCCCCTCCCCGACATAGCAATCTGTTATAGAGGGAATAATGAGAGCATGGTGGACTTATGTATATATATATATAAATATTCCAGATATTTCATGTACATTATTCAGCTCAGTGATACAGAGCCATTGACACACGAATATCAAGAAGAGATTTACATGCTATTTAATAATTTTCAAAGTTGCGCTAAATGGTGGCGGTTTATGAGTTACCTGAGTGTTGCTGCATGTGGTCAAACCTTCGGTTCCAGTCTACCTTTACTAGCATCTCAGCACCTGGCTCCAAGGGAGAGGACACAAAATGTACAGCATCTGGGCCCTGACGAGTGACACGGTGCACTTGGATTTCGCCAATGAATCCTCTGTCATCAGGCTAGTAGAAGAAGTTTATATAAATACATATTTTAAAAAATGCTGCTTTGGTCTATCCAATATAAAACACTCACTGAAGTCTTACACATTAGAAGATATATTGTCCACATTGCAAAGATAAATTGTACACATCATATAGTGTGTACGGCCGATCGTGTGCTCCCATGGGTCATTACGTTGGGCAAGCTGGGCGCCCAATGGGGCGACCCAGGGAATGACAGCATGCAGCTACATACAGCAGGTAATAACATATCGCACCATTGTCCACTGCATTGTGCAGTGTGTATGGTGGTGCAATATATCATACCATCGGCTGGGACGTGTACCAGGGCCTTAGAATAGACTTTGTAACCTGATCAATATAAATCTTATTTGTCGCACTTACTTTTTTCTCTAAACTTAATAATCTAATTAAAAAAAAGTCTCATCATCCAGAAGCAGGACATTTTAAGAAGCAAAATCATAGGCTATTCCTGTCCAACGGAACCTCCCTTTTTGCTGAAAATGCTTCTTAGTTGCATCACAATGCGTGTAGGATGCATGAGGAGACTGTGCTGATTAATTTGCTATATGACACTTGTATATTGTGTGTGACTGAGGGCGGGATGTACTATTACTGATCGCGGGTCATCGCAATGATGCTAATCGCATATGTACTAACATATGCGATTAGTATCTCAAAGCGGGAGGTGACGTGTGGAGGGAGTCCCCGTGCTCCTCCTTCTCCCCCCTGCAGCCGGAAGGAGACAAGGCTGTGCTGCACGAGAGAAGGAGGAGGGGGGCCGGGGTTAGGGATGTCGTCGTAAGTGGCGCAGGCCGGTGGCGGGATGAGACGGCGGTAAGAAGCTCATAGGCTTCTATAGGGTATCGCCATTAAAAGATGGCGATACCCCCGGCAGCGTAAACCTGGCGGTGGGGTCTTAGTACATATGAAACGAGGGTTTTACCGCATTTTCCCTTTAGTACATCCCACCCTGAGTCTGTATACGGAGCAGAACAAAAGCTGCGGCTTTGTCCTACCAGCAGTGTGTTGCGACTAAGGGGGGTATCCAATTAGCCTCTGTAATTCACAGCTGCTAATTAGTTCACCGGGGGCTATCCTATTAGCCCCGATAGTCGGTGCTTATCCCTCGATGCCGGCACTTATTATTCAGGCAGGCTAAGACAAATCCCAGATAAGTGACTATTTTTTCAGCGATAAGTGCTGCAAAAATACATAGATCCGTGACTATTCGCAGACCCTATGTATTGCGTGAGAAAAACGGGGGGTTTTCTCACAACTAAATTGGATAGGGGTGATTTAAAAAAAACGGCGATAAAATAGAAAAAAAAACATGTTTTTTCGCGGTCGCAGTATTATCGTGGCTAAATAAATAGCCCCTAAAAGACTAATTTTTTCAGCAAAATAAGACGCCAGACGATTCTCACGCAATCTGGTGCGCCAAGAGGGGCTCTTTGCCATAAGTGCAGCAAAGATGTATGAGGACTTATCTGTATATCTTAAAAGAATACAGAGCAAAGAGACAAACAAAAAGTATATTAGCTGATTTTGGAGAAAGGGCCACTATTACTAACGAAGACATCCCAAAGCCATAAAGTTAAAGGAATTGAAGGGATGTCCTCATACAACCAATGGCAACTCTATGGTACTTCCTAAAAGTGGCTCAGCAACGCACTGCACTGGAAAGAAGAAATAGGGAGAGGACTACCTTCCTGCAAAAGACAGCTGTTAAACAAACAGTATCTCTGCAGTTCTACTGGTTGTTACATGCAGAACTGGTTGTCTGGATACAAATGGTCAAGCTGAAAGGACCATAGTTCTCAGTCTGCCAGACGATACAGGTTGAGTATCCCATATCCAAATATTCAGAAATACGGAATATTCCGAAATACGGACTTTTTTGAGTGAGAGTGAAATAGTGAAACCTTTGTTTTTTGATGGCTCAATGTACACAAACTGTGTTTAATACACAGAGTTATTAAAAATATTGTATTAAATGACCTTCAGGCTGTGTATATAAAGTGTATATGAAACATAAATGAACTGTGTGAATGTACACACTCTTTGTTTAATGCACAAAGTTATAAAAAAATATTGGTTAAAATGACCTTCAGGCTGTGTGTATAAGGTGTATATGTAACATAAATGCATTCTGTGCTTAGATTTAGGTCCCATCACCATGATATCTGATTATGGTATGCAGTTATTCCAAAATACGGAAAAATCCCATATCCAAAATACCTTTGGTCCCAAGCATTTTGGATAAGGGAGACTCAACCTGTAGCAGTAATGGGGGAAAAAATAATCACATAGGGGTAGATGTATCAAATCTTCTAAAGAGAACATGTGGAGAAGTTACCTATATGAATCAGCTGCTTCCCATCATTATCAGAGGCTAAGACAGTAGAACAATTTAAACATGTTTGGAATAGGCATAGGAAAATACTTTAAAAGAACTAAGCATCAAAAAGGATTCAGATTACCTAAAAGGTAAAAAAGGGCAGACTAGATGGGCCACGTGGTTCTTATCTGCTATCATATTCTGTGTTTCTATTATAGAGAATGTACTTGATAAATGACAGCTAGAAGCAAATTGCTTGCTCTCCCCCTAAGTGATCATTCATTTTTACTACTGCTGTTACGTGGCCGATTGGGAACTAACTTATTTCATGTTGGAAAAAAATTCCACCTACAGTATATAGGTGCCAAACTGTATTGGTGACATAAAAGGGTATCTGAGCACCCTTGTTAGAAGTAACTGCACCTATACACCACAAGGACCGTGAAATAGACTAAATGTGCACTAGGACGATATCACTTTGCCTCCTACTTGGCAGCACAGCTTTCCCACTGTGCCCATGGATTGCTCCATAATCAAAGTATGGACAACCATTTAAGAAGAGACTATTAAAATTCTATGGTCTTTCCTCTGGCTCCCACAACATCACTGAACCTCCTTACCTAAATCATACCCAGTGATCTCGGTTTCTCTATGTATATGGAACTCCACCACAAAGTAACTTACCCTTAGCACCATCCCTCTCGCAAACTGCACAGTGCTGAAGTAACCCAGGTTTCTCTTTAGGCCATGGCTGTCTGGTGAAGTGCAAATTTTAAATGATCTATAACAAGCTTGTGTTTGTGCAGTACATACTTGAAGGGCCTAATGTTTACAGTCTGTTCTGTATTAGCTATCCCTGGTTCCCCGGAACTCCCTCAACTGCAGGAGGTCACACAGATGGATGCATTGAATGGAGTGAAACGGGATAAGATAAGAGAGAATACTGAATAGAGCTCCATTTCATTATAATCAAAGACGACACAAACTCTTGTATCTCTGGTACCTGGTGCTAGCACACTGCATTAGGTTAACTCCACTGCCTGAGACTGATGTACTTATGACTAATGGGGATGTTCTAAACTCATAGGCATCTGGAAGGGTATAGGTAACGTCATTTTAAGTATTAGAAGTAGATTTTCATCTACTGACATAATTCATATCTCATCGAAGGCCAACTAAGGGTCCTCTTCAGCACCCGCACAGCATGCAGTATTAATTAGGCAGTGGTACATGATGCAGTTTATAATAAATCCATCTAAATCATTCTGTAATATATGGGAGGCCATGAGCAACTCACTATAACCCAAGACTCCAATTCCCAATAAACATGTAAACCTATTTACTTTTTACACATTCATACGGCAGACTCTCCTGGATAACTAAGTCTCTCCACCCCAGCCTCTGTCTTCCCCATACCCTCCTTCGAGCAAAAAATCTAAAATCTGGCCTAATGGTCTTCACCTCACCTCAATATACAAAAATTACAGCAGTATATTGTTAGTTACTCTTAATGTCCAATATTATGTAGACTTTGCTATATATATATATATATATATATATATATATATATATATATGTGACACCAATGTTCCTTCAATTAACACATATTAAATAAACAAGAGAAAAAAAACTGCCTGTCAGAAGGAGAGCTAAGTGGGAAGAAGAGGAGCCTGTGTGTCTTCTTTTTCACGTGCCCTCTGCCTCCTTAGCATGGGACATTACTTATCCCTAAAAAGAAGTAGTTCACATTAATTTATTATATAATATTTATACCTGTCCACCACCTTCTGGGAAAAGTACGGTGTCCTTCAATATAACATTGTACCCAGACATGGTCTCCTTCTTCCCTCCATTCTCCGTCTTTAATTCAGCAGGACTGCAGGACACTACCACTGTCATCAGCTGCAAAGCCAAGGCAAATAATTTACTAGTTCACATTGTATCATTACAGAAAGGCACATGTGCCTAAAACACTGGGCATAATTATGTTAAAAGAAGTATTTTCATTACCCACATATTGCATGCCCCTCATCACACAGTCCATTTGAACAACATGTCCTCCCTATTTATTTTTAATATTCTACCCCAGAAAAGAAACATTCCAATGGTTTTGTCCCATAGGTAGGCTGAAAGGAGAGACTTATATTTATTTTTTATTCTTCATGATATATAAGCGCATAAGTGATTGGTGTCTAGGTAAACGTATATTAATCTACCACCCAAAACAGCAATCGTAAAAGGTGGCCCTTACACCCTACCAAGGCTTAGAGAGCTTTGCATCATTTCAGGAATCTGAAAACTTATTCTCTTTCGTATAATGACGCATGTATCAGTGAACAGAAGCACGAAATGATATCATTCCACATTATGCGAGTACAGCTAGAATGTCTTCTCTGGGTGACCTCAGAGTATTACTGGAAGCTAGCAACCCTGCTCCCTTTTACTAACTGGTGCCACATCATGTGGAAAATAGAAAATTAGGATTGGGCGCTCTTTAATCAAAGAGTGAAGAAATGTATTTTTGTTTTATAGGTGATGAGATATGAGAAATGGGTAGACAAGCTGGAATTGGGGATAAGTAAATGTATAGAGTAGAAAGTGAACATAGGAGATCTGAAAGGAGTGGAAAATTGTTGGTGTGGGGGAGAGGACGCCTGTAAGTAAAGATAGGAGTCCTGGGCGAGATGAGGATAGGTGAATTGCAAAAGTGTTAACAACGTGGACAGTTCCTGTGAAATTCTCATGTGTGGTTTTCCTTTGTAGGCTCATCATGCAATAACTAAATAGTGTCACCATATTCTCATAACTATTATCTCTTCTATAACAGTCAACTGAACCTAAGATATGAAGTACCAATCATGATAAAGTAAATTGCAATTAGTGTAAATGTTTCTCTATATTATTCGAACTAGAGCTCTTTGAGTCCTACCTCACGTAACTTTGACCTCTGTCTTTAGCCTTTCTTAAATTCTGAAAGGTTCAAAAGCCTTAAGCTGGGTACACATTATACTCATAGAGATATATAATTCCGACGTGAATCTATATATCATACGACATATTGTGTATTGGTCCGAAGCGGTTCAGAACGATATATTGTACACATTGTTAAGTGTATACCCCCAATCCATCGTCATACATTGATTCGTCCCAGTAGACACAACAACTGGGTTGCACCATCGCATGGTGTGTACCCCGCTTTACATATAGACTAGCAATGAAGGCAGCGTGACTGATTATGAAAGCCCTGTCCCCTCAAAGACATAGGGGGTCATTCCGACCTGATCGCACGCTGCCGTTTTTCGCAGCGCAGCGATCAGGTCACTACTGCGCATGCGTATGCACCGCAATGCAGGCGCGTCTTACGGGTACAAAGCGGATTGTTGCTGGGCGATGGATA
This sequence comes from Pseudophryne corroboree, assembly GCF_028390025.1. Taxonomy (NCBI): domain Eukaryota; kingdom Metazoa; phylum Chordata; class Amphibia; order Anura; family Myobatrachidae; genus Pseudophryne; species Pseudophryne corroboree. The sequence goes on along the minus strand of NC_086446.1, from coordinate 394,290,837 downwards.
GAACGAAGAATCCATTCGCACAGCCAATCGCAAGAAGATTGACAGGAAGAAGATGTTTGTGGGTGTCAACTGACCGTTTTCAGGGAGTGGTTGGAAAAACGCGGGCGTGTCCAAGCGTTTGCAGGGCGAGTGTCTGACGTCAATTCCGGGCCCGAACAAGCTGAAGTGATCGCAGCGGCTGAGTAAGTTCAGACCTACTCAGAAACCGCACAAACTATTTTTGTACCGCTCTGCTGCACAGGCGTTCGCATACTTGCAAAGCTAAAATACACTCCCCAGTGGGCGGCGACTATGCGTTTGCACGGCTGCAAAAAGTAGCTAGCGAGCGGTCAACTCGGAATGACCCCGATAATGCCACGGTTGTAATGAAAAGGGACGGGGCCTAATGCTGAGAAGTGCACTCCATCATCAGAGACCACCTGGATGCTGTAACAGGTAGTATTTCCTATCGCTGACACCCTCTCCCTTGCTCCCTTTTCTCTCTCTGACACTCTCTCTTTTGCACCTCTCTTGCTCCCCTATCTCCCCTGGCCACCTTCTCCCACTCTCTCCCTGACATAGGTGGTCATTCCGAGTTGATCGCTAGCTGCATTTGTTCGCAGCGCAGCGATCAGGCTAAAAAGCGGCACTTCTGCGCATGCGGCTCAATGCGCACGCGCGACGTACTTTCACAAAAGCCGATGCAGTTTTACACAAGCTCTAGCGACGCTTTTCAGTCGCACTGCTGGCCGCAGAGTGATTGACAGGAAGTGGGTGTTTCTGGGAGGTAACTGACCGTTTTCGGGGAGTGTGTGTAAAAACGCAGGCGTAGGGGGCGTGGCCTAGCAGGACTTTGGAGTGGATGCATGGTGCCTGAGCTCCTGCTACAAAGCTAATAATTAAAGCTTTTTTAGGTGCCTACCTGCCCATTAATTTGCCCACAGTGCACCCACAAGACCCCCACAACATAAGGAGGTGAGCTGCGGAGCCGGAGTGCAGGTTACTCCTGCACTTGCGGGTTGCGGCCTCCATCCGGGATAAAGCCGGGACCTAAATTTAAGTGCCGGCCGACCGGACTCCGGTGCGCTCCGGACGCTAGAGCCCGCCACATAGCCGGCAACAAAACATACCCCCTGTTTGAGAAGCCTTACCGGGAGAAGCGGAGGCGAAGGCGAGCCCCAGGAACTACGGGCTAGCCGCCGAGACGAGCCGCGGCCCTGCTCGTGGAGGACCCGGTGGCGGCGGCCATCTTGGGAGAGGCGGGCGGAGAGCTGCGGAGGTTGAGAGGGCACGGACGGCCCCCGTTGGCGGCGGGCATCCCACCATTGGCGCCTGACCGAGGGTTGAAGAGGCAGTATAAGGTCCCCATTCGGGCTGACGGACCCCGGGCGGCAGCGGAGGAAGGTGAGGCCCGTTTGAGCAGTGGAGCGGCGGCCATCTTGGAGGAGGCAAGGCCAGTACTCGATATAAGAGTCCCTGCAGATTCTTACCAGGCCTGTACAATTACAGCCTGAGGTGCTTTATGCTGTATGTACACTGGGAGCTAGATCATATGGTGCATTCAACACCTCATACATTTATACGCCTATCCAGCATTCCATGAGCATTGCCTAACCCTCATCCACAACACAGTGCACCAGAGCCCCCTGTTGGTAGTCCATATACAGCATCTTCCTCACCTGAAGCACAGGGGCACTATTTGACGAGAAAGTGACATCGTTGGCTCCCTGTAGTGGTGCATGCTACGGCACATATAGGATGTAGACCCCTCTTCAATGAATCCTCATCGTCACCCCCCGCAATCATTTTAGCTGATGTAATCACGCACATGGCGTAAGAAGATACCTGCCGTCCTAGACCTTAGACGGAATTCTCCTTTCTGCTGGAGCCGTCCCATTCCCTCAAAGTAATACATGATGGCTCCAAAAAAGAATAAAGCCTCCAAATCAATCTCTCAAGTTGCCTTTTTCAAGCCTTCCCCATATCGTAATAAATCGCAGGGACCTGGGTCTTCTGCCTCCAGGTCGGATCCCCCGCCCACAACTTCATCGCCCAAGATGGCTCTATCTTCATCCCAGGATTCCCCCCCCTCTCCTCGCCTGGAAGACAGCGAAGCCTTAACGGTGGGCGCCATGAAGCTATGGCTACACCAGTTTAAGGATGAGGTGGCGTCTGAATTTCGTACTATGTTGCAGTCTTGCCAGCGGTCCGTTGAGGATTTAGGCGAGAGGACTGGACACTTGGAAACCAAGATGGGGGAGGTAGTAGGCTCTCATAATACTTTAATCGATTCCCATGATATTCTTGAAGGGGAGGTGGCAGCCCTGCGGGACAAAGTAGCGGACTTGGAGGACCGCTCCCGCAGAAATAATCTCAAGCTCCGAGGGGTACCAGAATCCGTATCTAATAGCAGCCTACATGACTATACAATCGAAATATTCAAGAAGCTGCTACCCTCCGCTACATCTGCGGACTTGATATTGGACCGTATTCATAGGATCCCGAAGGCCCGCAGTGCTCCCGAAGGAGCGTCGAGAGATGTTTTAATGAGAGTCCATTTCTTTCATATCAAGGAATCCCTGCTTAAAGCAGCTAGACCTACCTCAGATACGGCGAGTGCTCTGGGCCGGCTTCAGCTTTTCGGAGACTTATCGCACTACACCCTCACCAGGAGACGCTCCTTTCAGCCTGTCACCGCGGCCCTTAGGAAAGCTGGAATCGTATATAGATGGGGTTTCCCCACGCGTCTATTGATTTCTAGGGAAGGCTCCACTATAGCGGTGTCTTCGGTCGAGGACGGTATGAGACTTCTTCACAAATGGAATGTAACTGGAGACCAGGGGCCCGACTCTCCTGACCGCCGACTTCAGCCGGACTGGTCGACGGTTGGGAAGTAGGCCCTTATCACTGCGGTGTTTTCCCTGCCATGAATATCCATTTATAAGACTAGCGTTGTTTCCATATGATGGTACTAATCTCAGGGCTTATTACAAGTTACATGCCTGGTTATTACATGCTTTACAGCCCCTAGACTAATGTACGGCAGGGTTGATTTTTCCTTTTATTTTTTGTTTCTGGTTTCTCCTTTAAAGGTCGTGATGGTTCCACGGACTCCCGGACTGGTCTGTATGCTCTTCTCTGAGCCCTTTTATTGTTGTACTTACAGTATTGCTCTGTCCCAGTTCCGGGATCCCGTGACTCATTACTTATTAACTTATCATTCCATTCCTAATGACATCCCGTTTATATGCCATGTGCGATTGAATATACAGTTTACTAATACTATGATTACTTGATTGCGGGTAGGTTGGCCACTAACCTCCCAACTTTGCTTGGTGAGGCGCTGTATGTTTTGGCGCCTTACTATGGCTTCGTCTCTACACGGAGTCGACTTTCCTCGTTTTGTGTACTATTTTTTTCTCTCTTCTCTCTTTGTCATCCTCAGTATGTCTCCTTTTGTGTCACGTCCCCCCCATGTCTTTTTTCTTCTTACACATGTGTTCAGGGAATTGTACCTAATCACATTTCTTGGTTTCAGCGAATGCTCCGCCTCCTGGTTAGTTTATTATGGTTAACTTGGTATCATTGAACGTTAAGGGATTGAATTCCCCACAGAAACGTAAACTGGCCTTATCTTCCTTCTATAAAATGAAGGCGAATGTGGTCGCCATCCAGGAAACCCACTTTAGGAAATTAGACCCCCCTAGATTCTATGATAATCACTTCCCTACTTGCTACATGGCCAACGGCCCCGTAAAAAAAGCCGGAGTGGCTATACTGATCTCTTGTGATTGCCAATTTACTCTGGAATCCCAAATTGTAGACCCCGAAGGAAGGTATTTAGTATTAATCGGAAAGCTTGAAGATGCTGTTGTCACCCTGGCCTCCTGCTATGCACCCAACTCTGGTCAACTCTCCTTTTGTAGGAATCTATTCTCCCTGATACAGAAGCACGCTAAAGGTGCAGTCATGATATTGGGGGACTTCAATTTAGTTGTAGCCCCTCTGTTGATAGATCTCTCCCCACCAGAAGTCCTTTAGCTAAATCCAGAACTTCCCCTATTAATACCCTTGGGCTTCGCCAATTGATAGGAGAGTACGAACTCTACGATGCGTGGAGAACTAAACACCCTACGGTTAGGGATTACTCCTTTTATTCGCATGTTCACTCCTCATACTCTAGAATTGATCTCGTATTAACTGATAGTGGGTCACTACCGGCCATTATGAAAATTAACATACTACCGATGACATGGTCGGACCATTCTCCGCTTAAGGTCGTGTGGAAGCTCGAGGCCCGTAGAGTTACTCCGAGTCCTTGGAGACTAGGAAATTTCTTGTTATGCCATCAAGAAGCTTCACTTGCCATGCAACAAACCTTAAGGGTATATTTAGAAACTAACAAACCTGAAGACACTTCAGTCTTTAATAATTGGTGCTCTTGTAAGGCTGTAGTGCGGGGGGCTGCCATTCAGGCCGCTTCACGGCTGAAACGTTCTCAAATTGCCGAACGAGCTGAAGCCGAGAGCGAAGTTGCAAAACTAGAAATAGCACATAAAGCTGACCCACATAATAGAACTGCCTTTAAACTTTTGCTGGCCGCAAGGGAAAGGGTGAACACTTTTTCTCTGCGGGAAGTAAAACGCAACCTCGCTCGACTAAATCAGAGATTCTATGTATTTGGAAATAAGGCAGGGCGTCTTTTGGCGCGGAAACTGAGAGGTAGGCGAGCTAAGGCCAGAATCCACTTTGTTTATTCTCACACGGGTTTAAGAGTCTCTGACCCATATAGAATAGCAGATACTTTCGCAGAGTACTACTCCCGACTCTACGACTTACAGTCAGATCCTGACACCACCCAACCCATTGAAGCTGAAATTCAGTCATTTTTAAAAAACTTATCCCTGCCGACACTGAGCTCCGGGGCCTGCCTGTCCCTTGGCTCCCCCTGGACGATGTCTGAACTTGAGGCAGCTATTGATGGTCTTCCACGAGATAAAGCACCGGGCCCAGACGGTTTTCCATCTAATTTCTACAAAACCTATAAAGCAGACTTGGCTCCAGTGTTATTGGCTGTCTTTAACGAGGCATCAGAAGCTGGAAGGTTCCCGAAAGAGATGCTTTAAGCGAGGATAGTGGCTATCCCTAAGCCGGGTAAATCTCCCGCATCCGTTAAAAATTACAGACCGATAGCTTTATTGAATACAGACGTCAAACTTTTTGCTAAGTTAATCGCTAACCGTCTTTGCCCCTTACTGCCTACCCTTATAGCTGCTGACCAGGTTGGCTTCGTCCCGGGCAGGCAGGCCCCGGACAACACTCGGAGAGCTTATAATGTCATTGAGTATTGTAATGTTAATAGAACGCCCCTCCTGGTCCTATCATTAGACGCTGAAAAGGCGTTTGATAGGCTACACTGGGGGTATCTAAGATCAGTTCTGGGTAAGTTTGGATTTCAGGGTAGGTTTCTAGATTCCATCTTTGCATTATATTCTACCCCCTCCGCCAAGGTATATGTTAATGGGTGTCTCTCCAGGGGTTTCGAAATTCTAAACGGCACAAGACAGGGGTGCCCTTTATCTCCCCTAATTTTCGCTTTGGCTATTGAACCCCTAGCTGAGACTATTAGGACTGACACAGAGGTCTCGGGCCCTGAGATAGGGGGACTGAGTCATAAAGTCAGTCTCTTCGCAGATGATATACTAGTATGCTTGACAAACCCCGAATCCTCCCTTATCGGACTCCATGCCATATTAGATAGGTACTCCAGATTGTCATTCTATAAATTGAATACTTCCAAAACGGAAGCTCTACCGCTTCATATCCAGCCACATATCCTGGCCTTACTTAAGGATAGGTACAGATATGCTTGGCAGGTGAGATCTATTAAATATTTAGGTATACATCTATCGCTTGATAAAGACCTTTACGATTGTAACTACACACCTTTATTTAGCGCCTTCGACAAATTGATTAAAGAGTGGTCTCTACATGAAATCTCCTGGCTGGGGCGGGTCTCTGCAACAAAAATGGTACTACTACCGAAACTCCTTTACCTATTCCGGGCCATCCCCCGCCACTTCCCTAAAGCTCTTAGTGTTAAGGCTAATAAAACGTTATCACACTTTATCTGGAAGGGAGCGAAACCGCGGATCTCTAGGCAGGTTTTGTCATTGCCCAAGAGCTTTGGTGGGGTTGCTTACCCCAACCTAGATGCATATCATTCTGCATGCCTTCTCAGCCAGGCCCGAGATTGGTTTGTCGCTCATTCCCCCAAACCATGGGTAGTTATCGAAAAAGCCTTCTTAGGACCGATTAATATAACAGACCTATTCCTATTACCTATACAGAGTGTTCCGAAATGGACAGGCCCTGGAGACGCGATTAGAAGTACTCTGAAGATATGGCACTCCGTGGTTGCATCTGACCAAACTATAAAACTACCTGCAGCGGACCTCTCTATCAGAACGGTCGCTTGTAATATCCCTGATCTTATTTTGGACGCCTGGATTGACGCTGGAGTTGTGAGACTGAAAGATCTTTTTTTGAATAATAGCTTGACCCCGTTCTCCCAGCTTCAGTCTCGGTTTGGGATTTCAAAACATGACTTTTTCAAGTATCTACAGATACGCCATTGGCTCCAATCGTATGTTAACGAGACTAGAGGCCCACTCCCCCTACCTGCTATTATGCTCTCCAGATTGTCATCCCCCGGTCATAGGGGAGGGATATCCAGGTGGTACCAGTATATTGTTCTTTTGAATAAAAAAGGAAAATTGCCTGCGCAGTTGAAGTGGGAGAGAGATCTCTCTATTGTACTTTGAGAAGAAGAATGGGATACAATTTCATCAACGTGCTTTAAAATATCTAAATGCCTCCAGCACTCAGAAATGTTCTATAAATTATGCAATAGGGCGTACTTCACCCCGCAGAGGCTTCACCACATCTGGCCCTCGACTTCCCAGCTATGCTGGAGAAAATGTGGTGGTGAGGGCTCCATTCTACATATTTTTTGGGACTGTCCAGTCCTGGGGCCTCTGTGGACGGAAGTATTCTCTCTTTTGGGGGAGCTAATGGGAACGACAGTGCCATTGGATCCACTGTTGGCCCTGTTTCACTACCCTTCTCACACTTTCCTCAGCTGTGACAGGTATATCGCAGGACATGTCTTAATATCAGCTAAGGCAGCAATAGGCCAACTGTGGAAATCACAGTCCATACCCCACATTCAGACGGTTATTAATAATACTCACAAGCATTTTCTGTTTGAAACAGCGGGATGTGTGTATTCTTCTTCCCCCTCTTCTATTTACATGAGATGGTTTAAATGGAGTGAGTTCCGGGAGAGACAGGGTCACTCCATAATTTTTAGTGATCCCATTGACACGGCAATTCTGCATCCTTCACAACCTGATAATACCTAGAGGTGCAGATGCCCCCCTAACTAACTAACTAACTAACTAACTAGCTATCTATCTCTATGTTACAATAATTGAGTAAGGTGCTCCCCTGATACGCATATTCTCCTCTCTTTAACTATCCCTCATGTGTCGTTGTCTTGTTCTGTTTTTCCCTTTCTACTGCTCTCCCTATCCTATTATTCTTAAGGTTATAGTTACGATTGATAGTTAAGAGAATTAGTGTACACAATTAATGAACTGAGTTTCTAGATTCAGAGCTGGTTTATATGATTGTACCTACTGTAATTAGCTCAATGCTGTACTCATTATATGACCTCTGTTCGTGTACATTTATTTGATTTCTCTTCTTTATACTTGGAAATTAATAAAAAATCATCATTGAAAAAAAAAACGCAGGCGTATCAGATACAAACGCAGGCGTGCCTGGGGAAACGCGGGCATGGCTGGCCGAACGCATGCCGTGTTTGTGACGTCAAAACAGGAACTAAATAGTCTGAAGTGATCGAAAGGTAGGAGTAGGTCTGCAGCTACTCTGAAACTACACAATCTTTTTTTGTAGCCGCTCTGCGATCCTTTCGTTCGCACTTCTGCTAAGCTAAGATACACTACCAGAGGGCGGCGGCCTAGCGTTTGCACGGATGCTAAAAGCAACTAGCGAGCGAACAACTCAGAATGAGGGCCATAGTCTTTCTTTCTCTCCCGTCTCTCTCACACACACTCCCCTCTCTGACTTGGTCTTTTTCCCTAACACCCTATCTCTCTCATCCCCCTCCCCCCCCCCCCCCCTCCTCACCCAGACACTCTCTCCTCCTCGCTCTCGATTAGCTCCCTAACACACTCTCTCTCTTGCCCTCTCTCTAATAAGGGGAGCAGGGGAATCAGTGACTGCGATGCTGTGCTGGGAACTGGCCAGCAGTAAGAGTGCAGAGTTGGTAAGGTAAATGTTTGGTACAGTATGGGAGCCCCCTGGGTGACCGCCAAGTCCGCCCTGCCTATAATCCGACCCTGGCTGCATGCAACATTTGTTCAAAATCCCAGTTCAATATGTCAGCATGGAAGATACAAAATGCCCCGTGATGCGCCCTTAATGACAGCTAAACCTCAAATAGAAGTTGATATATGTATAAATGTATTGCTTACATTTTCAAAATATATTCTGTATATGCAAAGCTACAACGCTGCTGGGCAGTGGAGGGTCTGGAGACAAGGTAAGGGGCATAGAAGTGGCAGCAGAACTCAATCACTGTTGGAAAAAAATAAAGGAATTTTTGTTTACTTACCGTAAAATCTCTTTCTCGGATTCCATCTGGGGGACGCTGCGTCTGAACGGATGGGTTAGAGTTTGTGGGAAGGGAGCTTTGGCACAGAACCTATAAAAAACCAACTCCTGCCCCCTCTAACCCCTCCCATCTCCAGCTTGACTAGTAGATTACCTCAGTTAACGTTTAGCAAAGCCGGAAGAGGCAGACAGAATATAACCAATAAACCAGACAAAAATACGGGAGGGATCACAGTGTCCCCCAGATAGAATCAGAGAAAGAGATTTTACGGTAAGTAAACAAAAATCCCCTTTTCTCTTTCATCCATCTGGGGGACGCTGCGTCTGAACTGATGGGATTTCCCAAAGCAAGCTAAAATAAGAATTTACTCACCGGTAATTCTATTTCTCATAGTCCGTAGTGGATGCTGGGGACTCCGTAAGGACCATGGGGATTAGCGGCTCCGCAGGAGACTGGGCACAACTATAAAGAAAGCTTTTAGACTACTGGTGTGCACTGGCTCCTCCCACTAAGACCCTCCTCCAGACCTCAGTTAGGATACTGTGCCCGGAAGAGCTGACACAATTAGGAAGGATTTTGAATCCCGGGTAAGACTCATACCAGCCACACCAATCACACCGTATAACTCGTGATACAATACCCAGTTAACAGCATGATAACAACTGAGCCTCTCAACAGATAGCTCAACAATAACCCTTTAGTTAAGCAATAACTATATACAAGTATTGCAGACAATCCGCACTTGGGATGGGCGCCCAGCATCCACTACGGACTATGAGAAATAGAATTACCGGTGAGTAAATTCTTATTTTCTCTAACGTCCTAAGTGGATGCTATGGACTCCGTAAGGACCACGGGGATTATACCAAAGCTCCCAAACGGGCGGGAGAGTGCGGATGACTCTGCAGCACCGAATGAGAGAACTCAAGGTCCTCCTCAGCCAGGGTATCAAATTTGTAGAATTTTGCAAACGTGTTTGCCCCTGACCAAGTTGCAGCTCGGCAAAGTTGAAGAGCCGAGACCCCTCGAGCAGCCGCCCAAGAAGAGCCCACTTTCCTCGTGGAATGGGCTTTCACTGATTTAGGATGCGGCAGTCCAGCCGCAGAATGTGCAAGCTGAATCGTACTACAGATCCAGCGAGCAATCGTCTGCTTTGAAGCAGGTGCACCCAACTTGTTGGGCGCATACAGGATAAAGAGCGAGTCAGTCTTCCTGACTCCAGCTGTCCTGGAAACATAGATTTTCAGGGCCCTGACTACATCCAACAACTTGGAAGCCTCCAAGTCATTTGTAGCCGCAGGCACCACGATAGGTTGGTTCAGATGAAAAGCTGATACCACTTTGGGGAGAAACTGGGGACGAGTCCTCAATTCTGCCCTATCCATATGGAAAATCAGATAAGGGCTTTTACATGACAAAGCCGCCAATTCTGAAACACGCCTGGCCGAAGCCAAGGCCAACAACATGACCACTTTCCACGTGAGATATTTCAAATCCACGGTCTTAAGTGGCTCAAACCAATGTGACTTTAGGAAATCCAACACCACGTTGAGATCCCAAGGTGCCACTGGAGGCACAAAAGGGGGCTGAATATGCAGCACTCCCTTAACAAAAGTCTGAACTTCAGGTAGTGAAGCCAATTCTCCCTGGAAGAAAATCGATAGAGCCGAAATCTGGACCTTAATGGAACCCAATTTAAGGCCCACAGTCACCCCTGACTGTAGGAAGTGCAGGAATCGGCCCAGCTGAAATTCTTCCGTTGGAGCCTTCCTGGCCTCACACCACGCAACATATTTTCGCCATATGCGGTGATAATGGTTTGCGGTTACTTCTTTCCTAGCTTTTATCAGCGTAGGAATGACTTCCTCCGGAATGCCCTTTTCGTTCAGGATCCGGTGTTCAACCGCCATGCCGTCAAACGCAGCCGCGGTAAGTCTTGGAACAGACAGGGCCCCTGCTGCAGCAGGTCCTGTCTGAGCGGTAGAGGCCATGGGTCCTCTGACATCATTTCTTGAAGTTCCGGATACCACGCTCTTCTTGGCCAATCCGGAACAATGAGTATAGTTCTTACTCCTCTTCTCCTTATTATCCTCAGTACCTTTGGTATGAGAGGAAGAGGAGGGAACACATAAACCGATCGGTACACCCACGGTGTTACCAGAGCGTCCACAGCTATCGCCTGCGGGTCTCTCGACCTGGCGCAATATTTTTCTAGCTTTTTGTTTAGGCGGGACGCCATCATGTCCACCTGTGGTTTTTCCTAACGGTTTACAATCATTTGAAAGACTTCTGGATGAAGTCCCCACTCTCCCGGGTGGAGGTCGTGCCTGCTGAGGAAGTCTGCTTCCCAGTTGTCCACTCCCGGAATGAACACTGCTGACAGTGCTAACACGTGATTTTCCGCCCATCGGAGAATCCTTGTGGCTTCTGCCATCGCCGTCCTGCTTCTCGTGCCGCCCTGACGATTTACATGGGCGACCGCCGTGATGTTGTCTGACTGGATCAGTACCGGCTGGTTTTGAAGCAGGGGTTTTGCCTGACTTAGGGCATTGTAAATGGCCCTTAGTTCCAGAATATTTATGTGCAGGGAAGTCTCCTGACTTGACCATAGTCCTTGGAAGTTTCTTCCCTGTGTGACTGCTCCCCAGCCTCGAAGGCTGGCATCCATGGTCACCAGGACCCAGTCCTGTATGCCGAATCTGCGGCCCTCCTGAAGATGAGCACTCTGCAGCCACCACAGCAGAGACACCCTTGTCCTCGGAGACAGGGTTATCAGACGATGCATCTGAAGATGCGATCCGGACCACTTGTCCAACAGGTCCCACTGAAAGGTTCTTGCATGAAACCTGCCGAATGGAATCGCTTCGTAGGAAGCTACCATTTTTCCCAGGATCCGCGTGCAATGATGCACCGACACCTGTTTTGGTTTTAGGAGGCCTCTGACTAGAGATGACAGCTCCTTGGCCTTTTCCTCCGGGAGAAACACTTTTCTCTGTTCTGTGTCCAAAACCATCCCTAGGAATTGCAGGCGTGTCGTAGGGACCAGCTGTGACTTTGGAATGTTTAGAATCCAGCCGTGCTGTTGTAGCACTTCCCGAGATAGTGCTACCCCTACCAACAACTGCTCTCTGGACCTCGCCTTTATCAGGAGATCGTCCAAGTACGGGATAATTAAAACTCCCTTCCTTCGAAGGAGTATCATCATTTCCGCCATTACCTTGGTAAAGACCCTCGGAGCCGTGGAGAGACCGAACGGCAACGTCTGGAATTGGTAATGACAATCTTGTACCACAAACCTGAGGTACTCCTGGTGAGGATGGTAAATGAGGACATGTAGGTAAGCATCCTTGATGTCCAGCGATACCATGTAATCTCCCTCGTCCAGGCTTGCAATAACCGCCCTGAGCGATTCCATCTTGAACTTGAATTTTTTTATATATGTGTTCAAGGATTTCAAATTTAAAATGGGTCTCACCGAACCGTCCGGTTTCGGTACCACAAACATTGTGGAATAGTAACCCCTTCCTTGTTGAAGTAGGGGCACCTTTACTATCACTTGTTGTGAATACAGCTTTTGAATTGCCTGTAACACTGCCTCCCTGCCTGAGGGAGTGGTTGGCAAGGCAGATTTGAGGAAACGGCGGGGGGGGGAGACGTCTCGAATTCCAGTTTGTACCCCTGAGATACTACTTGAAGGATCCAGGGATCCACCCGTGAGCGAGCCCACTGATTGCTGAAATGTTTGAGACGGGCCCCCACCGCACCTGGCTCCGCCTGTGGAGCCCCAGCGTCATGCTGTGGACTTAGAGGAAGCGGGGGAGGACTTTTGCTCCTGGGAACTGGCTGTATGCTGCAGCTTTTTCCCTCTACCTCTGCCTCTGGGCAGAAAGGACGCGCCTTTAACCCGCTTGCCCCTATTGGGCGGAAAGGACTGTACCTGATAATACGGTGCTTTCTTTGGTTGTGAGGGAACATGGGGTAAAAATGTAGACTTCCCAGCTGTTGCTGTGAAAACGAGGTCCGAGAGACCATCCCCGAACAATTCCTCACCCTTATAAGGCAGAACTTCCATGTGTCGTTTGGAATCTGCATCACCTGTCCACTGCCGAGTCCATAACCCTCTCCTGGCAGAAATGGACATTGCACTAATTTTGGATGCCAGCCGGCAAATATCCCTCTGTGCATCCCTCATGTATAAAAGTGCGTCTTTTATATGCTCTACGTTTAGCAAAATAGTGTCCCTGTCTAGGGTATCTATATTTTCTGACAGGGAATCTGACCACGCAGCAGCAGCACTGCACATCCAGGCTGAAGCTATAGCCGGTCTCAGTATAACACCTGTGTGTGTATATATAGATTTCAGGATAGCCTCCTGTTTTCTATCAGCAGATTCCTTCAGGGCGGCCGTATCCGGAGACGGTAGTGCCACCTTCTTTGACAAGCGTGTGAGCGCTTTATCCACCCTAGGGGATATTTCCCAGCGTGACCTATCCTCTGGCGGGAAAGGGTACGCCATTAGTAACCTCTTAGAAATTACCAGCTTTTTATCAGGGGAAGCCCACGCTTCTTCACACACTTCATTTAATTCTTCAGATGGAGGAAAAGCTACTGGTAGTTTTTTCTCTCCAAACATTATACCCTTTTTTTGTGGTACCGGGGGTAACATCAGAAATGTGCAACACATTTTTCATTGCCTCAATCATGTAACGTGTGGCCCTACTGGAAGTTACATTAGTCTCATCGTCGTCGACACTGGAGTCAGTATCCGTGTCGACATCTGTGTCAACCATCTGAGGTAGCGGGCGTTTTAGAGCCCCTGATGGTTTTTGAGACGCCTGGGCAGGCACAGGCTGAGAAGCCGGCTGTCCCACATTTGGTATGTCGTCGAACCTTTTATGTAAGGAGTCGACACTATCACGTAATTCCTTCCACAGCACCATCCACTCAGGTGTGGACCCCGCAGGGGGTGACATCACATTTACAGGCATCTGCTCCGCCTCCACATAAGCCTCCTCATCAAACATGTCGACACAGCCGTACCGACACACCGCAAACACACAGGGAATGCTCTGACAGAGGACAGGACCCCACAAAGCCCTTTGGGGAGACAGAGAGAGAGTATGCCAGCACACACCAGAGCGCTATATAACACTGGGATCCCACTATCAATGAGTGTTTTCCCTATAGCTGCTTTTTTTATATATATATATATATATATATATATATATATAATATCTATACTGTGCCTAAATTTAGTGCCCCCCCTCTCTTTTTTACCCTTCTGTAGTATTCAGACTGCAGGGGAGAGCCAGGGAGCTTCCTTCCAGCGGAACTGTGAGGGAAAAATGGTGCCAGTGTGCTGAGGGAGAAGCCCCGCCCCCTTTTCGGCGGACTTTCTCCCGCTTTTTCTGTAATACTGGCAGGGGTAATTTTACATCTATATAGCCTCTAGGACTATATATGATGTATATTTTGCCAGCCAAGGTGTTATTTATTGCCCTCAGGGCGCCCCCCCCCCCAGCGCCCTGCACCCATCAGTGACCGAAGTGTGAGGTGTACATGAGGAGCAATGGCGCACAGCTGCAGTGCTGTGCGCTACCTTGGTGAAGACCGAAGTCTTCTGCCGCCGATTTTCCGGACCTTCTTCGTGCTTCTGGCTCTGTAAGGGGGACGGCGGCGCGGCTCCGGGAACGAACACCAAGGTCGGGTCCTGCGGTCGATCCCTCTGGAGCTAATGGTGTCCAGTAGCCTAAGAAGCCCAAACAACCACCTGTTAGGTAGGTTCGCTTCTTCTCCCCTTAGTCCCTCGCTGCAGTGAGTCTGTTGCCAGCAGATCTCACTGAAAATAAAAAACCTAAATATACTTTCTTTCTAGGTGCTCAGGAGAGCCCCTAGTGTGCATCCAGCTCAGCCGGGCACAAGAATCTAACTGAGGTCTGGAGGAGGGTCTTAGTGGGAGGAGCCAGTGCACACCAGTAGTCTAAAAGCTCTTTATATAGTTGTGCCCAGTCTCCTGCGGAGCCGCTAATCCCCATGGTCCTTACGGAGTCCCCAGCATCCACTTAGGACGTTAGAGAAATAGAGGTGGGAGAAACAGACGGCAGAGCCGTCTATAAAATTTGACGCCCAACAGAGGCAGTCTCCAAACCAAAAGTATGAAAACAGTAAAACCTGGTGAAAGTATGCACGGAAGACCAAATTGCCGCTCTACACAACTGCTCAACTGAAATACCACCACGAACAGACAAGGAGGCTCCAACAGCTCTAGTCGAATGAGCCCTCAACGAGTCAGGAACAGGTGATGCTAAAGAAACATAGGCCTGCCGAATAGCAGAAGTAACCCAACGTGCCACCATGTTTTTAGAAGCCGGCCAACCACGTTTTGGCACATCAATTAAAACCAACAAGGTATCCGTACGACGAAGAGACTCCGTACGGGACAAATAAATGCGTAAGGCTCGAACCCCATACAAATGACAATCCTTTCCATAAGACTCTGGAACAAACGCAGGAAGCACTATGTCCTGATTCATATGGAAAGGAAGGTTTCGTATGTAAGACTACTCGATCGTCGTGAAAAACTAACAAAGGTGGTCTTCAAGAAAGCGCCGCTAACTCTGAAACACGCCTGGCCGAAGCAATGGCCAAAAGAAAAACAACCTTCAACGTAAGAAAACGTAATTCAACAGTTCCTAGTGGCTCAAACAGAGGCTTCTGAAGAGCTAGAACCAAATTTAAATCCCAGGGTGGAACTGGAGGAACAAACGGAGGTTGAATCCTGATTACACCCTGAAGGAATGTCTGGACCTCCGGAATGAGAGCCAATCTTTTCTGAAAAAGTACCGACAATGCCAAAACTTGACCCTTAAGGGAAGACAAACGAAGTCCTTTAGTCAGACCATCCTGAAGGAAGGACAACAGACGAAGTAAACGAAAGAGGTCTGGCGACAATCCACACCTTTCACACAAAGCAATGTAGATACGCCATACTATGTGATAAATACGAGAGGTGACTGGTTTCCTAGCCTGAAGCATAGTTTTTACAACTGGTCGAGATAACCCTTTCGCCCTTAAAATGCTGGATTCAAGAACCATGTCGTCAAAGCCAGACGATTTAAATCGTGGTGGTGACAAGGACCTTGTAGAAGTAGATCGGGTCGCAGAGGCAGACAGAACGGTTCCTTGGTCACCATGCTGCGGAGAAGAGAGTACCACAGACGACGAGGCCAGTCTGGCACTACAAGAATGACCGGGAGACCTTCTCTCCGAATGCGCTGAAGTAGGCACGGTATCAAGGGGAATGGCAAGAACACATATCCCAGGCGAAAATGCCACTGAGCTGTCAAGGCATCGATCAGCATTGCTTGAAGATCCCGAGTTTGTAAGCCATTCCGAGGTAGCTTTTAGTTGAGATGAGAAGCCATGAGGTCGATGTCGGGTGTTCCCCACAGAGACACTAGGGTCAGGAAGACCTCTTGAGAAGTTCCCTTTCTCCCGGATGTATCGTGTGACGGCTTAAGAAATCTGCTTCCCAGTTGTCCACGCCTGTAATGCGAACTGCGGAGATGGATGGAATCCACTGTTCCGCCCACTGGAGAATATGGGAGACCTCCAGCTGCGAGTCCCGCCTTGTTTGTTTATGTAAGCCACCGCCGTGGCGTTGTCTGATTTAATGCGTACCGGATGACCTTGCACACTGGTTTGTACCTAAATCAGAGCATAGCGAATTGCTCTCAACTGTAAAATCTTGATTGGTAACTTCGATTCTTGACCATTCCAGAGTCCCTGAAAGTGTTGAGATTGAAACACTGCCCCCTAACCGATTAGGCTGGCGTCCGTGGTGATCATCACCGAAGACCAAACAGTGAACGGTACCCCCTTGGTTAAATTGGGACTGTGAAGCCACCAATGGAGAGACTGCCGAGTCTGAGGTAGTCACAATTTTGTTAATAGACTGCGCTATATCCGAAAGACATTTGCCCATATGTCTTGCCCAAGGTGGTTCTTCAGCAGATTGATTTGAATCAGTACCTGACTGGGACTGACGCAAATCTGCAATAGCATCGGCCATGTTCCTGGCCCACAGAGGAATAGACTGATCTACAGACCCACCAGACTGTTCAACAACAGGCGCCCCAGAGCATGCAGTGCAGAGAGAACCTGGATCCGTGCTACCCTTAGAAAGTTTGGATCCGCACTGAGAACAGGCAAAGTAAACAGCAGAGCCTGCCTTCCTCTTAGCAGATTTGTCCGGGGTATTGGCCATCCTGCTGTGGTAAAGTATCACCAGTGTCCTAAGAAGTAAACACACAGTACTGCTAAACTAAAAATTGTAACTCCTTACTCCTTTCTGTAGACCTAAAACTCCCTGCATAATGAAAAAGGGGGAAGAAGTGGGGCTAGTATAGTAACAGAGCCTCTACTGTAATATAAAAAGGTAGGAACAGTCACACAGCATACTTGCAGTAAGCTGATCCCCGAGTTGAAAACCCCGATATATGTGTATGTGTGATCCGGAGCGCAGCATCCCCTGCAGTCTGCTTCAGCGTGGATAAAATGGCGCCTGTAGAAGAAGCCCCATCCCCACAGACTGAGGTGGGCGGAACAGTAACATCTTCTGAGCGGGAGACAAAGGCGGAAAGCCGTGCTTCCCTTCTGTTTCCGCCGCGGCTGGACGGTCCCCTTCATGAAGGGGAACTAAAAGCAGACCGGCGCTAGAGGAAAGCGGAAGCAGTGTGCCGCCTAGCTCACAGTAATAGTGTCCGGGAAGCTGTCAGACCATTTCTGTTAGATAGCAGTCAGTGCACTTTAACCCATCAGTTCAGACGCAGCGTCCCCCAGATGGATGAAAGAGAAACACTTCCAAACAGATATATTTTTGCTTAGCTCCAACTCAGCATAACAAAATGATCTGTCAAAATGCCCTGACTGAAGTATACCTATTACCCCTTTCACATTGCAAAAATAACCCAGTATCGACCCGGCAATAACGAGTCAGTATGCGATGTGAAAGGGGTCTTGAAGAATTACTGGGTCGCTTGACCCGGTAATTCAACCCGGGTTATAAGAAGGGTTATTCCCGAGTTGAATGCCAGGTCAGTGGCAGTGTAAATGGGTTCCCGGGTCGATGCAACCCAGGACCCGTTTACTACATAGGGAGAGGCGGCGTGGAGATGAGCTCATCTCCCAGCGCCGGCTCCGCCCCCCGCCGCTATGGCATCCGGCCCGGCATATTACTGGGTCAGGAAGCCAGCGCTGAGGCTCCAAAGCCGGATTCCACCCGGGAAGGACCAGTTTACAATTCCTGTGTGGAATCCGGCATTGGAGACGTGAAAGGGGCTTATGTGAGATAACGAGATTTATGGTAAGAACTTACCGTTGTTAAATCTCTTTCTGCGAGGTACACTGGGCTCCACAGGGAATAACATTGCGGTGTAGAGTAGGATCTTGATCCGAGGCACCAACAGGCTAAAAGCTTTGACTGTTCCCAGAATGCATAGCACCGCCTCCTCTATAACCCCGCCTCCGTGCACAGGAGCTCAGTTTTGTTAACCAGCCCAATGAAGTAGCAGGCAAAAAGAGACAACAACCGTTAGTAGCTACATATACCACATTCTCACGACAGGAGAAGGTGTCAGCGGCTAATGCCATACAAACCCAAAGAAGCTAAGTGCGTCAGGGTGGGCGCCCTGTGGAGCCCAGTGTACCTCGCAGAAAGAGATTTAACAACGGTAAGTTCTTTCCATAAATCACGTTTTCTGCTGCGGGGTACACAGGGCTCCACAGGGAATAACATCGGCTATGCCCTAAAGAAGTTCCTCATGGGAGGGGACGCACTGTAGCAGGCACAAAAACCCGGCGTCCAAAGGAAGCATCCTGGGAGGCGGATGTATCAAAGGCATAGAACCTTATGAACGTGTTCACTGAGGACCACGTAGCCGCCTTGTACAATTGTTCAAGGGTCGCACCACGGCGGGCCGCCCAAGAAGGTCCAACCGACCGAGTAGAATGGGCCTTGATGGTAGCAGGAGCAATCACCATTCTAATCCATCTGGGGGAGTGTATTTTCGCTTTGCAAGTGTGCGAACGCTGTTGCAGCCGACGGCACAAAAAAGTTTTTTGCAGTATCTTAGTAGCTCTGGACTTACTCAGCCACTGCGATCAATTCAGTCTTTTTGGTCCCGGAATTGACGTCAGACATCCACCCTGCAAACGATTGGACACGCCTGCGTTTTTGCAAACACTCCCAGAAAACGGTCAGTAGACACCCACAAATGCCTTCTTCCTGTCACCTTGCGATCGGCTGTGCGAATGGATTCTTTGTTAAAACCATCGCCCAGCACCGATCTTCTTTGTACCCGTACGACGCTCCTGCACATTGCCGTGCACACGCATGCGCAGTTTTACTGAGATTTAACCTGATCGCAGCACTGCAAAAAGTTGCTAGCGAGCGATCAACTCAGAATGACACCAATGGTTTTGCCCAACTGCTAACAAATTTGCTGCTACGATCAAGTCTGAATTACCCCCTTAATCATTACCTCGGTCAGTTTATTTATACCATCTGTACACAAGCATTGATATCCTTAAAACCTGGACTGTTAGGGTGCCTTGTGAACAGAGTTTGAGAAACCAGGGCTTACGTGAATGAATGAGTAAATATTCTCTAAAAAGTGCTGAGAATTATGTGTGACCTACGTAATAATGATGAAAGCTAGCTCTTAGCTGGAAAAGCAAGACTGAATGCTCTAGAGATTACAATAGATTTTTTCAAATAAGGTGAACATTGAATGAGAAAGAATATGGCAGTAACTATCAACAGAAGTTTTCAGTAACTCGCTTACCTCAGTGGCATAGCTATCTTTCTGACAATAGAACGCCATTCTCCTGAAAGATGGATCCTTCTTTTTTAGCGGACAGAAGAAAGCTGGCCCACAGGTAAAGCTATTTATCTCCACCTAAGAATGTTAAAGGCAACAATGTAGACTGGTGTAAATACATTCACTTTAATAATTCACCACACAATGCTTCAAATGTACTTTTTATGTAGTTCACTGATATTGGTGTCCCCAAAGCCTTTAATGGCCCAGCACTGGTAATCTAAGATGGACTGATTCAAACACAGAGGTGTTACTAATGTCTCTCCGAACCACTGATTCGATAGATATATCCATCAGCATATGTAAATTTATAGGGCCAAATATGCTCAGGATGACAAGTGTGTGGTTGAATGACAGCAGCATGCTCAGTCAGATGTGGTGATTATCTAACCAAATTTGCCAGCTTTCCCCGTTTACAGCTGAATGAACATGAGCTGTAATCTTTTTTAGGGCCACACACACAAACACACTCACACTACAATCCGTGGCCAAGCAGGTCTAAAATTACCTGACTGGATGATAAAACTACATTTAAGGGGGGTACACACGGAGAGATCCGTGCTGAAATTCTAAGCAATCTGACTAGATTGCTTAGAATTTAATTCCGGATAGTCCCACAGCAAACCTACTTGATCTCACTAGATACCGGTTCTTAGCCCCGTTTTCAAGCTGCAAGGACGCATCCTTGCAGCTTGAAAACGGGGCTAAGAACCGGTATCCAGTGAGATCAAGTAGGTTTGCTGTGGGACTATCCAGAATCCCTGTGACAAACCATTATGCGTTTTTGAGAATTGTTTGGCCACAATTCTTAATGATCTGGTAATTACCTGCTGTGCTTGCTGCTTAAGGATTTGTGCAATATCTGATTATTTTTTACCCATTTCTGTGTGTATTATACATCTTTCCATATTTTTTTTATACCTGCGAATGGTGAAAGTCCATGGAACCTATAGGACCGGCAAAGTGATTGAAAGCGCTAGTTAAGTCTCATTTTCCAAATTTTGTTTCTATTGTCCATAATCTGCTTATTCTGTTTACATAAGAATCAGTGATCTCTATTTACATTTCAGTTACTGCTCTAAATGCAGCAAATTACAGGACGACGCATAAACCACTTAATGGTTGGTGCTCTCACTCTCCCTCATATAATCAACCAACCTGTAGATAGAAATAAAGTACAACGAGAGACTCAGGTATGGCAAAAACAGAATATAACTTTATTAACATAGGATTAGACCAGTAGTTCCCAAACTTTTTTGAATCACGGCACCCTAGAGCACAGGTTCTCAAACTCGGTCCTCAGGACCCCACACAGTGCATGTTTTGCAGGTCTCCTCACAGAATCACAAGTGAAATAATTAACTCCACCTGTGGACCTTTTAAAATGTGTCAGTGATTAATTAATACACCTGTCCACCTGCTGGGTTACCTGCAAAACATGCACTGTGTGGGGTCCTGAGGACCGAGTTTGAGAACCACTGCCCTAGAGTGTCAGAAATTTTTCATGGCACCTCTAGGCCAAAAGATAATTAGAAAGAGATACCAAGTTAAGTAAATTGTGTTTATAGGTCATTCTTAGGTTCAGTTTCGTGGTGAGGGACAAGATTTGCTTCTGTTTCAGAATCAGAATCAGCTTTATTGGCCAGGTATACTTACGTATACTAGGAATTTGTCTTCGGTTTGCTATACAACAGCCAAGTAGGTAACAGGTAAGCAGGTGTGTGTGTGTGTGTGTGTGTGTGTGTGTGTGTGTGTGTGTGTGTGTGTGTGTGTGTGTGGGGGGGGGGGGGGGGGGGGGGAAGTAAAGTTACACAGATAGGTATACCGTATGGACACAAGTGAGTTACATGTACGTCTAGTCAGTCAATGTTCAGGAGTTCAGCAGGCGGACAGCTTGGGGAAAGAAACTTTTGAGGCTTCTGGTGGATCTGGCGGGGACAGCCCTGTAACGCCTGCCTGAAGGAAGCAAGTTAAACATGCTGTGGCCGGGGTGTAGCTGGTCTTTTACTATCTTCATTGCCCGCTTTTTAGCTCTGGACAAGTACAGGTCCTGGACTGAGGGAAGGTCGGCCCCGATGATCTTCTCTGCGATTCTGACCACCTTTTGGAGCCTGGAGTCCCTCGCGCTGGCGGAGCTGTACCATACGAGTATCGAGGAGCACAGTACCGACTCCACAATCGCGGAGTAGAAGAGGAGCAGGAGCTTCTGTGGGATGTTGAACTTCCTTAGTTGCCTGAGGAAGAACAACCTCTGCTGCGCTTCCCCAACAGTGGCGTCAGTGTTGGACCCCCATTTAAGGTCCCTGGAGATTGTGGTCCCTAGAAACTTGAAGGAGTCCACTAGCGATACCACACTGTCAGCAATCGTTAGCGGAGGTGCACTAGATGACTTCTTCCTGAAGTCCACTATCATCTCGACAGTTTTGAGGGGGTTGAGGTCAAGGTTGTTGTGGATGCACCACTGGGCCAGCCGGTCTACTTCCCGTCTATAGGCCGATTCGTCCCCATCCTTGATGAGGCCGATGACGGTGGTGTCCACATAGTTTATGATTGACAGCCACCAACACTGCTTTTGCCTATTACATTGACCATAAATAATTTGAATTGGTCCTGGACCACCAACCCAGGGCACCCCTGCAAGTTCCCACGAGGCACCCCAGGGTGCCACGGCACACAGTTTGAGAACCACGGGATTAGACCATGAAATGGTGACAAAGAAGAGCACAGCGGTACACATTTGTATTTTTGCCTCTTAAGTCTAGGCCTTGAAGGTCCCATTCCCCCTTTCATGTTTGGCAGTGGTTCCTAAACCTTTTTTAAATAACGGCGCCCTAGAGTAACAGAATTTTTTTCACGGCACCACACAGCCAAAATTTTCATATTGAGAAATTTAGAATTTTTTTTTAATTAAGTAGTATGTGGTGAGGGAAGGGATTTGCTTCTGTTTGTCCACGTTTATGACTTAAAGGGGAGATGTACAGTACTAATCAGTGTTAAAAGTGGAGAAGCTGGCCATGGCAAGCAATGAGCTGCTCTGTATCCTTTGATAGGGATGCGGTCAACATCCCGCCGGACGGAATCCCGGCGGTCGAAATACCGACGCCGGAATCCCGACCGGCACAATCCCGACATATCCTCCTTCCGTGGGTGTCCACGACACCCATAGAAGGAGAATAAATTAGTGTGCCGAGCGTAGCGAGGCACCGTGCCGGCAGAGTGGCGAGCGAAGCGAGCCCGCAAGGGTTTGCGTTCCGCTCACCACCCCTGTCGGGATTGTGTGGTCGGGACTCCGGCGTCAGTATTTCGACCGCCGGGATCCCGTCCAGCGGGATTTAGTACTGATCCCCTTTTATAGTATGCAAATGATAGGTGTTACATCAATGCTGATTGGCTGCCATGAGCAACATCTCCCACTTTTATCACTGCTAGTACATCTCCCCAACAGTTCCAATGAGAGGACTGTAACACCGGCATCCAGATATCAGAGCGCCTGTCCTGAGACCCCGGCATGTGCGATTTATCTGTGTGTAAGCCCACCATTGGGAGTGAGTGCAGCAGGTGTGCATGCATGGCCGGGCAGGGTGATTGCAGGCAGGGGAGGACAAGTGGGCTGGGGGCTGCCCAGTGCTTCTAAAGTCTAAGCACTTCCCATATGTAACGTGCCTCGGAACACAGGGAGACGAGGTAAAGGCACATGTGAGAACACAGGCACTGCATAGTGCACAGACACACAACGAGACAGATATTCCACATGTTATGTTTCTGTTTTCCGATGTATTTTGCAGCTGAAACAACATGGGCAGCATCACAATACTACCTACAACGCTACCTATTCACATGTACCAGGTGATGCAACACACGCACGCCGCCTACACAAGTACAGTACAACACATTATTGCTGCAGCATTTACACACACACAGCCCCAGTACCTGTCTCACCCGGCCTCATTCACTCCTTAGCTATACATCCGAGAGAGCCGCCATGCCGCCGGCGTCACACAACTACAAATACCAGCATGCAACTCCCACATACGGATCCTGTCTTGAGTCAATTCAAATCATTGTTGTGACTCAGGCGGAATAGCCGGTGACGCTGCTGCTGCTGCTGCGGGTATACACTGTATCATAGGAACGGAATCTGACTGATCTGTGCTGCTAGTACTAATAGACTCATTGTCATTTCACTAATATTTTACGTTGTTAGAAGTAACTGATAATGTTGTTAATTGTAAAGCCAGTGTTTGTTGCTCTACATGTAACACTCAGGGGAGAATTTAGGGGTGAGGGCCCCCCTAGGCGCAATGGTAACGGCCTTCGCCCCCTCCCAACACATCATTTTATAATTTTCAATGATTGGCTATAAACACTCATTTGATGCTTGCCAGTTTAATAGTGATTAAAAAAAAAAAAGCCATGATTTCTTTAATTTTTAAAAATTATGTATACATATTTACTAAGTAGGACAACTTACTGGGGCAGTATGAGCATGTCCTACCTGTTTACACTCCATTCACGATGACATATGGTACAGTACAGTGGATATATTTTGCAGTTACTGGTACATTTCAGACTGACAGTACTAACACAAGCATCAAAGTGCGGCCCCCAAACAAGTGCCGCCCCTAGGCATGTGCCACAATTGCCTTATGGGAAATTCACCACTGGTAACACTGCCATCTGTCCCTGCGCAGGAGCATATGCCAGAGCTGCACTTATATTACAGTGGCTTTCCGCTACTTACATGAAACTATTTAGCAACTACTTTACCTCATTTTTACAGATAGATCTGGGTTTTTAATATTTGTCCCTAGAAGGTAGTATTCCTTACACTGGCAGTCGGGATCCCCCACACAGTGACACAGTGACACATATTTATTAACAAATAGATACATGTTAGCAGGTCACCTGGGGAAAACCCACACAGATAAGGCTGAAATTGAACTGTGCTGCCTTGTACTTATTACCTGGGGTATGGGTCGTTGGGTCGACCCAACTTAGGTCGACAGTCATTAGGTCAACCACTGAAGGTCAACATGGGCATTAGGCCGACATGCACTAGGTCGACATGGGAATTAGGTTGACAGGTGAAAAGGTCGACATGAGGTTTTGGACTGTTTTTGGTGTCGTTTTCTTCGTAAAGTGACGGGGAACCCCAATTAGTGCACCGTGTCCCCTCACATGGTTTGCTTCGCTTGCCATGCTTCGGGCAGGTTACCGTTCTAATCGTAGTCCACGTGGATCATCAAGTATGGAAAAATCACAAAAAGATTTTTTTTGTTAAACCTCATGTTGACCTTTTGACCTGTCAACCTAATGCATGTCGACCTGTATCAACCTAACGACTGTATCCCATTACCTATATGCAGACCCTCCAACATGACTCTTTCTGTGCTCTGCTCCAGGTTACCATTCCAATCGTAGTCCACGTGGATCGTCAAGTATGGAAAAATAAAAAAAAATGAAAAAGAAAAAAAGAAAAATTCATGTTGACCTTTTGACCTGTCGACCTAGTACATGTCGACCTAATGACCATGTCAACCTAAAGCATGTTGACCTTCAGTGGTCAACCTAATGACTGTCAACCTAAGCTGTGTCGACCTAACAACCGTATTCCATTACCTGTGTGCAGACCCTCCAACATGACCCTTTCTGTGCTCTGCTCCAGGTTACCATTCCAATCGTAGTCCACGTGGATCGTCAAGTATGGAAAAATAAAACAAAATGAAAAATAAAAATTCATGTCGACCTTTTGACCTGTCGACCTAGTACATGTCGACCTAATGACCATGTCAACCTAAAGCATGTCAACCTTCAGTGGTCAACCTAATGACTGTCAACCTAAGCTGTGTCGACCTAACGACCGTATCCCATTACCTTTGTGCAGACCCTCCAACATGACCCTTTCTGTGCTCTGCTCCAGGTTACCATTCCAATCGTAGTCCACGTGGATCGTCAAGTATGGAAAATAAAAAAAAATAAAAAAGAAAAATTCACGTCGACCTTTTGACCTGTCGACCTAGTACATGTTGACCTAAAGCATGTCGACCTTCAGTGGTCAACCTAATGACTGTCAACCTAAGCTGTGTCGACCTAACGACCGTATCCCATTGCCTGTGTGCAGACCGTCCAACATAACCCTTTCTGTGCTCTGCTCCAGGTTACCATTCCAATCGTAGTCCACGTGGATCGTCAAGTATGAGGAAAAAATAAAAAATTCATGTCGACTTATTGACCTGTCGACCTAGTACATGTCAACCTAATGTAAGTCGACCTTCAGTGGTCAACCTAATGACTGTCGACCTAACGACCATATCCCATAACCTGTATGCAGACCCTCCAACATGACCCTTTCTGTGCTCTGCTCCCGAACGTAATATATGATTGCAGTCACTCACAATCTGTGCGCAATTCCGATGTTCAAGTAGTTGAGCGTTTTTTTTGTTTTTTTGCAAGAGCACATGCTCAAAAAACCCTACAGCACATGTATGAAACAGAGTGTACACACAAAGATGCTGTTGTAATCGGTACAGACCTTATCAGAAATGGGGCAGAAAAGTGATAGGCGTCCCTGGCCAGTGAATGCAAAAAAAAGGTATGTAATGGGAATGTTGTGGTGTGTTGGTGTTGAAGTCAAAAATATTACATAAAAAGAACATACAAACTACACACATATGAGTCGTTATACTTGCAAATACGCGCAGCGAGCACAGCAATATATGGTAACACATGCATTTACACGGACATGCCACAGAGATAGATTCAACACTTATTTCATACAGTACATAACTATAATAATATCAAGCGCCAGACATCATGATGATTTAAAATTATATAATGAAGTAATGTCATGTATGTGTATTATTTGAACGAAGCAAGATAGACCTGTCATATTTACTATTAAAGCAACCAGATTAATGTGTAGATTCATTTGATACTTGTTATTAAGTTATAGGACATTGCAACAAATAGTTATGATTAAATTTATGTAAGCTAAAATCACTTTTATTAGAACAATAGATATTCCAAACAGGTAGTGGACAGGAAGCTCAGGCCAGCCCCTTTGGACGTCCCCAAGGATGAACCTGTTTAGCATATACAAAGAGACTAGTGACTCATCATGAATGAGTAAGTCCCCTCCCCTAAAAAAACTAGATAACACATTGCTGATCACACAGGAGGTCAGTTCCTGTTCTGTCTCAGACGATGATGGAGTTCCAGCATGATTTTACAGAGAGAGAGAGAGTGATATGGAGAGACTTTTATACGAGAAAGATATGGTTATGTATTTGCTGCAACTGTATGTAACTGTAACTATGTAACTGTATGTATTAACTGCTTACTGTATGAGTTGTAACTATAGGTATACTGTACATTGTAATATATTGAATCCATATCCTTTTAATAACAAATATATACATCAATGAGCTTTGGAACTCAGATAATGTGTGGGTGTATTGTTTTCTCTTATGGGATGCAGTGTTTTGCGATATACAGCGCACTTTTATCGTATATGGTAATAAGATGCGCCGGGCGTCTGCAGTATATATTAGAGTGGGCATTTTAAATATTTGTGAGAAAGCAATTTGGCATTCACATTGGTGAAAGTGGCTGCGTTCCCAGACCCACATGTGCAGCCATAGGAGGCCAGAGTCAGACTGAGAAACTGCACCTGCCATAGGAAAGAGCAAGTGTCACACTCATTCATAACATTATTATTTTTCTATTGAATATAGTTTTAAAAAAAAATTTTCTTTTTTTTAATATTTGAGTATTATATTATGCACATCTGCAGAACGGATCTCCTCGTCACATACTGGGGGACACAGTGGGGCAGCATGGTCACATGTAGTCTGACCATGCCAGTTAAGTGGTTAAACCATCAATAAGGTGCCGAATTATTGAAAACATTTAAAGGGAAAATAGGCTTATCTGATAACACTTTCCAATATTCCAAATCCAAGTATCCAAAAACACTGTTTTCTGGGAGTATTATCTACAATAAACATATAAACACATTATAGTGCAATACCATAAAAGAATATCAATTTATTCAAAAGGAGAGGAACTCCCAAATAAAATGTACTCACAAGAGGGAGAAAAATAAAGGCTTATTTGAATCCACCTCCACATCTGTAAGTATCTCCAAAATTGCTCTCCTATATTGCCATAGGAGTGATCATCGGGGTCATTCCAACGTGATCGCACGCTGACGTTTTTCGCAGCGCAGCGATCAGGTTACTACTGCACATGCGTATGCATCGCAATGCGCAGGCTCTTCGTACGGGTACAGAGCGGATCGTTCCTGGGTGATGGATTTAAAGAAGAATCCATTCGCCCAGCTGATTGCAAGGAGATTGACAGGAAGAAGATGTTTGTGGGTGACAACTGACCGTTTTCTGGGAGTGGTTGGAAAAACGCAGGCGTGTCCAGGCGTTTGCAGGGCGGGTGTCTGACGTCAATTCTGGGACCGAACAGGCTGCAGTGATCACAAGAGCTGAGTAAGTTCAGACCTACTCAGAAACTGCACAAACTATTTTTGTACCGCTCGGCTGCACATGCAATTGCACCCTTGCACAGCAAATACACTTCCCAGTGAGCGGCAACTATGCGTTTGCACAGCTGCAAAAAGTAGCTAGTGAGCGATAAACTCGGAATGACCACATCATAGATAGGAAGGATCTGTAGACCCAGAAAAGTCCATAAAATCCAGGTTAACATTAGAAACACAGTGAGAGGCCACCCAACAAGTTTTGTTTAACTAAACTTCATCAGTATACACACACAGTACCACTTATTATCTGTAAGTTCAAAGAATATTTGGCCATGTGGAGCCAGATGATATAAGGGACATATGGGGATCTGATGGGCATTATATAAGATGTACATAGGGAGGCCTGAGCAGCATTACAGGGGCATGTGGAGAGGTCAAAATGATAAATTATGATGGGACCCAGAAAAGTGAACTGAATTTTTTTTAATGACCGGTCCCTGGTACCTATATAATTACAAACTTGGTATGGCCATTGGTAGTGACAACCAGATCACAATTTGAATTGTAAACACTACCAGATCTTGGACATCGCACGCTGGGGTTATGAAGTAGGACTGTACCTTTGGGGTCATTCCAAGTTGATTGCTAGCTGCATTTGTTCACAGCGCAGCAATCAGGCTAAAAAATGGCAGTTCTGCGCATGCGGCGTTTGCGGCGCAATGCGCGCGCACGACGTACGGGCACAACGAACGATGTAGTTTTGCACAGGGTCTAGCGATGCATTTCAGTCGCACTTCTTGCCACAGAGTGATCGACATGAAGTGGGCGTTTGTGGGTGGCAACTGGTCGTTTTCAGGGAGTGTGCGGAAAAATGCAGGCATGGCTGGGCGTGTTTGTGACGTCAAATCCGGAACTGAATAGTCTGAAGTGATCGCAAATGCTGAGTAGGTTTTGAGCTACTCAGAAACGACATTAAAAATATTTGTAGCTGCTCTGCATTACAACCGTTCGCACTTCTGCTAAGCTAAAATACACTCCCAGTGGGCGGCGGCATAGTGTTTGCACGGCTGCTAAAAACTGCTAGTGAGTGATCAACTCGGAATGACACCCCCTTGTGTGACTAAGTAATGTAAGTTCTAGATCTCAAAGATCAAACACATTGAAAAATACAACAAAACATAATTTATTATAAAGACAAAATGTTACAAAAACAAAATCAAGTTGTAGCATCTCCATTGACAAATGCCTTCATTCTGCAGCTTTTCCTTAGTGCAAGGCTCTGGGAAAAAAAAATATATTATTATTTCTTTGCACAAACTGTTTGCAATTCTGCATTTTAGTGTCGTTGTCTCTGGCCGTCAGCAAAATTAATACATTGACTATTCATGTGGAAAATATAGTATGGTTCAGGTAACATATATGTGTGCAAATAAATAACAAGAAAAAGGAATGAGAACTCTTTGTGCACTCCAGGATCTTTTGAATGCTTGGCTCTGCTGATACATATCTTATGAGATATTAATATATTAAGGTTGGGGCTGTGAAACTGGCGGTTGGGATCCCAGAGGTCAGCATACCGACCCCAGGATCCCGACCGCAGAATGCCGGCGGGGAGGGGAGCGCATCAGGGCCACTTGCGGGCTTGTTGCGCTTGCCATGCAGCAAGCTTGGTGGATCGCTGTGCTCGCCACAGGTTCTATTCCCACTCTATGGGCATGAGTCGGAATAGCCCCTGTTGGTCAGCATGCCGACTGTTGAATGTTTGATCGCACAGATCCAGTGTCGGCATGGTGACCACAGAGATCCCATGCGGTGGTCACCGCATCCCAATATATAACCCACAATATGGGGGAATGGACCCAATACACGATATATAAACAATGGCGTAGGTGTATTACATCATGGGCAATATTATATAGAGGGACCCAGGTTCATTGTATTAGCAAAGGAAGAAATACCATCTACAGCAGGGGTGGGGAACCTTTGGCCCTCCAGTTGTTGAACTACACATACCAGCATGCCTTGCTACAGTTTTGCTATTTGGCCATGCTAAAACTGTTGCAGGGCATGCTGGGATGTGTAGTTCAACAACAGCTGGAGGCCCGAAGGTTCCCCATCCCTGATCTACAGCATAACAAGCTGTCAGGAAGATACTAGTTTATCTGGATTAGCACCTCTCCGCTGTTAACATACACAGGCAGAGAACAAGCATGTATCAAAAACAATGAACAGTGTTTCAAATAACTTGCCAGACATAAACAAAGTAGCAATTTGATACAGTGTATCCAAATAAAGGCTCCTAGGAGAGCAATAAAGAAAGAAAACGCTTTAAATAGAATTTTTAGGTTTTTTTCTGGCATTTATAAATATATACAATTATCACACTGAGCTGCAGTAAGCTGTGGAGAATGAGAGTTATGAGCGCTATAAGTATCCTTAATAAAGAAATATAAGTGTAAATCACTCTCGCATAAAATTCCTACAGCATTTTGTATATACAGAAATCATTAAAAAAAAATGAATAAGACAGTGGACAACTGTGCTTTTATAATTAGCTTATTTTCTTACTTTAATCACTTTCTTTGAAACTAATATTTGAATAGTTCTTGTCTAATTGAATATCACACAATAAATATAGACCATCAATTTTTATTATCAAAAGTAATTAAAAGCTATGTATTATAATATATAAATAGAAGACATATCAGCAGAGCCAAGCATTCAAAAGGTCCAAGTGCACCAAGATCTCTCATCCCTTTTTCTTGTTATTTATTTGACTTTATATATGGTGAGACAGGTAACAACGCCTTTCTGAAAACACAGGAATATAAACCGAAGATAAACCAGAGATAAGAAAGGTGAAAATCCCTGAATAATAGGATGGTAAAGGGAACTAACAAAAATATATACAATAAACTCCTCCTTATTTAAGGATAAAGTTCTTTGCAGAACCACTGTTTTCTTCTTCTCTGTAAAATGAACATATATGTACACGTCACTACAGACATACTGCTTAGGCAAAACTGCTCTTCATGTGAATGCAACTAATCAGCTCAGTGACATCAGTGAGGCTTTCTCAGAGCTGCATGCAATATGCACGCAATTCTGGTGTTCACATAGTTCAGCGATGTCTTGCAACTGCATGCACAAACATTTCTGAAAACCCCTACGGCGTACAAAGGGGTTGCTGTGATCAGGACAGGCGTTTATTGGTGGTGACAGGGAAGTGGCTAGTAATGCTTGCAAAGTGGTCCGTTCAGTGGGCTTGTTATCAGAGTGTAGAGATGCTTTAATCCAGTGGTTTTCAAACTTTTGAATCATGGCACCTGGAGTATCAGAATTTTTTTTCATGGCATACCTAGGCCAAAAGTTTCTTATTGGGTAATTTAGAAATAAATAATAAGAATTTACTCACCGGTAATTCTATTTCTCGTAGTCCGTAGTGGATGCTGGGTACTCCGTAAGGACCATGGGGTATAGACGGGCTCCGCAGGAGACTGGGCACTCTTAAAAGAAAGATTAGGTACTATATCTGGTGTGCACTGGCTCCTCCCTCTATGCCCCTCCTCCAGACCTCAGTTAGGGAAACTGTGCCCGGAAGAGCTGACATTACTAGGAAAGGATTTGGAATCCAGGGTAAGACTCATACCAGTCACACCAATCACACCGTACAACTCGTGATAACTATACCCAGTTAACAGTATGAACAATAACTGAGCCTCTCTCAACAGATGGCTCATACAATAACCCTTTAGTTAAGCAATAACTATATACATGTATTGCAGAGAGTCCGCACTTGGGACGGGCTCCCAGCATCCACTACGGATTATGAGAAATAGAATTACCGGTGAGTAAATTCTTATTTTCTCTGACGTCCTAGTGGATGCTAGGTACTCCGTAAGGACCATGGGGATTATACCAAAGCTCCCAAACGGGCGGGAGAGTGCGGATGACTCTGCAGCACCGAATGAGCAAACTCAAGGTCCTCCTCAGCCAGGGTATCAAACTTGTAGAATTTTGCAAAAGTGTTTGAACCCGACCAAGTAGCAGCTCGGCAAAGTTGTAAAGCCGAGACCCCTCGGGCAGCCGCCCAAGAAGAGCCCACCTTCCTCGTGGAATGGGCTTTTACTAATTTCGGATGCGGCAGTCCAGCCGCAGAATGTGCAAGCTGAATCGTGCTACAGATCCAGCGAGCAATAGTCTGCTTTGAAGCAGGAGCACCCAGCTTGTTGGGTGCATGCAGGATAAATAGCGAGTCAGTTTTTCTGACTCTAGCCATCCTGGAAACATAAAGTTTCAGGGCCCGGACTACGTCCAGCAACTTGGAATCCTCCAAGTCCCTAGTAGCCGCAGGCACCACAATGGGTTGGTTCAAATGAAACGATGATACCACCTTAGGGAGAAATTGGGGACGAGTCCTCCATTCTGCCCTTTCCATATGGAAGATCAGATATGGGCTTTTACATGACAAAGCCGCCAATTCTGACACACGCCTAGTCCAAGCTAAGGCCAAAAGCATGACCACTTTCCACGTGAGATATTTTAGCTCCACGGTCTTAAGTGGCTCAAACCAGTGGGATTTTAGGAATCCAACACACGTTAAGATCCCAAGGTGCCACTGGAGGCACAAAAGGGGCTGAATATGCAGCACCCCTGTAACAACGTCCGAACTTCAGGCAGTGAAGCCAGTTCTTTTTGAGAGAAAAAGGGATAGGGCCGAAATCTTGGCCTTTATGGATCCTAATTTTAGGCCCATAGTCACTCCTGACTGTAGGAAGTGCAGGAATCGACCCCCCTGGAATTCCTCTGTAGGGCCTTCCCGGCCACACACCAAGCAACCTATTTTCGCCATATACAGTGAAAAAGTCTTGCTGTCACGTCTTTCCTAGCCTTTATCAGCGTAGGAATAACTGCATCCGGAATGCCCTTTTCCGCTAGGATCCGGCGTTCAACCGCCATGCCGTCCAACGCAGCCGCGGTAAGTCTTGGATCAGACAGGGTCCCTGTTGCAACATGTCCTGACTGAGAGGCAGAGGCCATGGGTCCTCTGAGAGCATTTCTTGCAGTTCCGGGTACCGAGTCCTTCTTGGCCAATCCGGAGCAAAGAATATTGTTCACACTCCTCCGTTTATAACAATTCTCAGCCCTTGGGTCTGAGAGGAAGAGGAGGGAATATATAGACCGACTGGAACACCCACGGTGTTACTAGTGCGACCACAGCTATCGCCTGAGAGTCCCTTGACCCAGCGTAAAACCTTTTTTATCTTTTTATTGAGGTGGGACGCCAAGTAGTCCACCTGAGGCAGTGTCCATCAATTTGCAAAACTGCGTGAAGACTTCCTGATGAAGTCACCACTTTCCCGGGTGGAGGTCGTGTCCACTCCCAGAATGAACACTGCTGACAGTGCGCTTACTTGATTCTCCGCCCAGCGAAGAATTCTGGTGGCTTCTACCCTCGCCACCCTGCTCCTTGTGCCGCCCTGGCGGTTTACATGAGCCCCTGCAGTCTGACTGGATCAGAACCGGTTGGTCGCGAAGCAGGAACTCCGCTTGACTTAGGGCGTTGTATATGGCCCTTAGTTCCTGGATATTGATGTGAAGGCAAGTCTGTTGGCTTGACCACAAACCTTGGAATTTACTTCCCTGTGTAACTGCCCCCCACCCTCGGAGGCTTGCATCCGTGGTCACCAGGACCCAGTCCTGAATACCGAATCTGCGGCCCTCGAGAAGGTGAGCACTCCGCAGCCACCACAGGAGAGACACCCTGGCCCTGGGGGATAGGGTGATTAACCGATGCATCTGAAGATGTGATCCGGACCACTTGTCCAGTAAGTTCCCTTGTCCTTGCATGGAACCAGCCGAAGGGGATGGCCTCGTATGATGCCATCATCCTTCCCAGGACTCGAGTGCAGTGATGCACTGACACCTGTTTTGGTTTTCAATGGATTCCTGACCAGTGTCATGAGCTCCTGAGCTCTCTCTATCGGGAGATAAACCCTCTTCTGGTCTGTGTCTAGGATCATGCCTAGGCGAGGCAGATGAGCTGTAGGAACCAACTGCGACTTCGGAATATATAGAATCCAGTCGTGTTGCCGTTTCACTTCCAGAGAAGGTGATACGCTGTCCAGCAACTGGTCTCTTGATCTCGCTTTTATGAGATCATCCAAGTATGTGATAATAGTGACACCTTGCTTCCGCAGGAGCACCATCATATCCGCCATTACCTTGGTGAAATTGGTAATGACAATCCCGTACCGCAATTCTGAGGTACGCCTGATGAGGTGGATAAATGGGGACACGAAGGTATGCATCCCTTATGTCCCGATTAATTTCAGGCTTGCAATGACCGCTCTTAGCGATTCCATCTTGAACCTGAACCTTTTCAGGTATATGTTCAGGGATTTTAATACAATATGGGTCTAACCGAACCGTCTGGTTTCGGGATTATAACATGGTCGAATAATAACACCCTCTTGTTGAAGGAGGGGACCCTTGACCACCACCTGTTGAAGATACAATTTACGAATTGCAGTTAACACTGGCTCCCTCTCTTGCGGGGAAGCCCGCCGGGTCCTCGGTGAGGGGGCATCTTCTCACAGTCCAGCCTGTATCCCTCCGATACAATTTCTATTGCCCAGGGATCTAACAGGGAGTGAACCCACTTGTGGCTGAACTTACGAAGGCGTGTCCCCACCGGGCCTAGCTCCGCCTGTGGAGCCCCAGCGACATGCAGTGGATTTTTGTAGAGGCCGGGGAGGACTTCTGTTCCTGGGGACTAGCTGTGTTGTACAGCTTCTTTCCTCTGCCCCCGGCTCTGACAAGAAAGGACGCACCTCAGACTTTCTTGTTTCTTTATTCGAAAAAGCTGCATTTAATAATGTCGTGCTTTCCTAGGCTGTGCAGGAATATAAGGCAAAATATCAGAATCACCAGCTATAGCTGTGGAGACCAGGCCCGAGAACCTTTCTCCACACAATCCTCAGCCTTCCATATGCCTCTTAAGTCGGCATCATCTGTCCAATGTATATTCTACAGGACACGTCAAGCAGAAATCGACATAGCTTTTGTCTCTAGGACCCAGTATACTCATGTCCCTTTGGGCATGCTTTATAATTATATATCTATCACTTAAGACAGCATCTTAAAATATTTATATGCATACTAGGGTCTCAATCTCTGCTGATAAGGTACCTGTCCACGTTGCCACAGCGCTATAAACCCATGCCGACACAATCGCCGGTCTGGGTAGTATACTAGAATGTGCACACTATCTGCAGGATCCCTGAGAATAGCTAGTGCAAACAGGACACCCAAGGGGAAGATTCTCAACACATCCTGGCCCTAGTGGGGAAAGGATACAGCCTGAGAATTCTCTTGTGGGAAGCTGCCGTCTCTTGTCTGGAGATTCCCGCTCTTTTTCCTCATGAAAGGAGGGAAATTTACCTCAGCATTCTTCCCCTTAACATGTGTACTCTCGTGTCAGGGACAGATGAGTCATCAGTGATATGCAAATCATCTTTTATTCCAATAATCATATATTGAATATCTTTTAGCCCTCTTGGCTGTAACTTTGCATTATCGTAGTCGACAGTGGAGTTAAACTCCGTGTCGATACTTTGTTATTTTGGATAGTGAACATAGAGAGACTCTGAAGGACTCTGTGACATAGGGACAGACCAGGGTAGATTTCCTTTCTGTTCCCTAACCTTTTGTGCAATAATTTTACCTCAGCACTTACACATATCCAAACAGGTGTCGGCGTTGTCGACGGAGACACCCTCCCACACACATATCCGCTCTATCACCTCCTTAGAGGAGCCTTTTACCTCAGACATGTCGACACACGCATACCGACACACCACACACACAGGGGATGCTCTATTTGAAGACAGTTCCCCCACAAGGCCCTTTGGAGAGACAGAGAGAGAGTATGCCAGCACACATCACAGCGCTATATAATACAGGGATGTACACTATACTGAGTGATTTTTCCCCTATAGCAGCTTATATACACAGTTTTGCGCCTAAATTTATGTGCCCCCCCCCCCTCTCTTTTTTACCCTTTGTGTACCAGGATACTGCAGGGGAGAGCCTGGGGAGCTTCCTTCCAGCTGAGCTGTGAAGAGAAAATGGCGCCGGTGTGCTGAGGAAGAAGGCCCAGCCCCCTCAGCGGCGGGCTTCTGTCCTTTTATGTACTTTAATGGCGGGGGTTACTGCACATATACAGTTTATCAGACTGTATTATGTGCTTTTCGCCAAGTAAGGTAATCTAATTGCTGCCCAGGGCGCCCCCCCCCCCCAGCGCCCTGCACCCATCAGTGACCGGAGTGTGTGGTGTGCTAAGGGAGCAATGGCGCACAGCTGCAGTGCTGTGCGCTACCTTAATGAAGACCGGAGTCTTCAGCCGCCGATTTTCAACTTCTCTTCGTTCTTCTGGCTCTGCAAGGGGGACGGCGGCGCGGCTCCGGGACCGGACGACCGAGGACTGGGCCTGTGTTCGATCCCTCTGGAGCTAATGGTGTCCAGTAGCCTTAGAAGCCCAAGCTAGCTGCAAGCAGGTAGGTTCGCTTCTCTCCCCTCAGTCCCACGTAGCAGTGAGTCTGTTGCCAGCAGATCTCACTGAAAATAAAAAACCTAACAAATACTTTCTTTTCTAGGAAGCTCAGGAGAGCCCCTAGGGTGCATCCAGCTCTGGCCGGGCACAGATACTAACTGAGGTCTGGAGGAGGGGCATAGAGGGAGGAGCCAGTGCACACCAGATATAGTACCTAATCTTTCTTTTAAGAGTGCCCAGTCTCCTGCGGAGCCCGTCTATACCCCATGGTCCTTACGGAGTACCCAGCATCCACTAGGACGTCAGAGAAATTAAATTAAGTAAATTGTGTTTGTTTCATCCTTAGGTTCAGTTGTGTGGTGAGGGACAGGATTTGTTTCTGTCTGTCCACATATTTTATGATTGGCAGTCACCACCAGCACTGGGTTTGCTTATTACATTGACCGTAAATAATTTTAATTGGTCCTGGACCACCAACCCAGGGAAACCCAGGGTACCACAGCACACAGTTTGAGAACCACTGCCTTAATCAACTGTCCTGATTTTGGCAAGACAATCTTGATTTGTGGACCTCAAAAATGGCAATGTTATTTTTGTCGCTAGTGCTGGACAACACGTACTGTTCCTCAGTTTTCCTAATACATATCTGTCCAAGCCAACTCTTTGCTTCAGGTAACAGGGAGGGGAGGCTTGCCATTATGTGGGACACCCCCGTTTCTTGTGCTTTGATCTTTGAGAAGTGGATGTCCATTTAGAACAGAACTCATCTCCTATTCTATTTTTATGCCCACGCTCTGTCAGAATGAACAAGGCTAGACTAGGCAAACATGCTTATATAATGAACATTTTTCTTATACTGTACTTCCCCTTTCATATTTTTGGTAGTAAAGAAGTTGCAGCAGCTGGCAAGACATGTTGGTGCATTTAAGTCCACAACAGCTGGAAACCTCATGCTACCTGATAATCAATGAATTGCATGTGTTATTTTAATACATGTTGTTACTAGTGGAGCCTCAGTTAAGGGCCCCATACACTAGAACGATATGTCTGTGGCTCAAGTCGGAGGCGATTTCCCTTGAAATCTCCCGGGAGTGGTTCCATACGATTCCATACGATTTGGTAAATTTTGTATGGGATATATCGTATGCAATCCCAGCCATGCCTGCGGAAACCAACATATCTCGATTGCAGCACTAACGATCTAGGGAAGCCAATCTGACCCTCACGGTAACGCGCATCGGATCGGATTGGATCAGAAACACATCCAAAATGCCCGATTTCACTTGATATATCAGCCCGAATGCCCGAAATTGGATGATATCGGGCATTATCGTTCTAGTGTATGGGGCCCTTTAGAGTTTGATACAGCAGAGTATCTGTTCCCAGTGTAATGCAATGGAATGAAAAGTCAGGTGGTTGTTGGGTAGGCTTCAGACAATAGGTAGGTTTTAGGCAGTGTTTAAAGTCCCTGGATGGGAATCCCATGATTGGTGGCCGTACAGAAAGAATTGTAGACAGGAGCAAAAGGTGCGTAGAAGAGATGCAAGTCAAAGGCAGACCAGCGAGTGCAAGAGGGATAGTATTGCAGACCAAAGCAAGAGTGACACATACTCTGGTACCAACAAATATGAAAGGAAGGCTAATAAGGCGCGTATTAATCAAAGAGAAAAATATGGAGGTAGAAAGGAGTGGGACATAAGGGAATAGCATATGGATAATTAATCTGAGAAATAGGTGACACAACCTGTACAATTCTTCTTGTGGAACTTGAATGAAATGTACTATGTAGAGCAGAGTCTACCCAATACCAAAGTTTGGGGAATGCTATTTTGTTTTTCACTTTCTACACAACATTGATGTGATGTACTAGTCCGTCTATCACTTGGCTCCTTATTGACAGAATACATCACAGGAATATAACAAACATTTCAAACATATCCCTGTTTGGGAGGCCCTGCTCATTTCATGGACTGTGAGCATGCTTCAGTAACAGTATAAGGTATCCAACAGAAAATAATTGGTCAAAGAGACGTTGGTAACATTATTTACCTGCTCAATGTTTATAACATGAAAAATAAGTTAACAAGAGACAAGGATGATTATATTAAAAGAGACAAAACATCTGCATTGGCGCAAAAGCATTCCCTCTATGCATGCACACAAAGGTCTGGAGAGTAAGTTTGCATGTATCCCTGGTTCCTAGCTACATTAGAATAAGACTGTTAGCAAAAATATCGGTTACTCCCTATTTTCCACATATTTCGAGGTCAGCTCCTCCATGGTATTACATGCAGTAAATACAAAACAGCTTCTTTTGTTGTTGTCATTCTGAGGTTAAGCACAAACAGGTGTTTTTTTATGTACCTGCTGTACATGTATCATGCTGTGTTAGCTGCAGCTTAAAACAGAAGTTAGTTTAAGTTAGCTTAAATTAATAATGAGTCTATGCACAGTCTTTATAGCATTCTTAAGTGTTAGTGCGTATATGCTATAGAGATCCCTAGTCTAAATGATTCCTATTTTAATAGCTTTTCAAGCAGCAGTAAATATGCTCAGATAGAATGTGCATACCAATTTGAGTCTTAGCAAGGTCCTGGGGAAAAAGATGTACACATACAAGACTACGAGGGGAATTCAGTTGAACGTGATGTGCCGGCACTGGGCATCACCCGTAATACCTGGCTGTGCATATAACAGCCGTTTATGGTGGGGTCAACATTGCAAGTTTTCTCTTGTACCCCTATGGGGTATGAGGGAAAACTTGTGATGCCGGCAGGCGGAATGTGCAGTTCCGGAACAGTGCATCATGTGCATCGCACTGAATTGAATACCCCTCTGTATATGTTGGCCTGAAAACATATTACATTCAACTTACCTATAATAGCCATACGCACATAGATCTCAAACATCATCCTGGTAAGGAAGGAAAAGAAAGCATACATAAGACCATCACAAGTGTTGAGGAATTCACTACCGATTCCTTCTGTACTAACTGACATTTAATTTTTTGTGTGTTCCATATTAAACTATTACCTACCTTACAGAATAGCAACCAGCGAACAGTTTCATTAGATCATGTCACTCTTTCATGACAGGTGAGACCCTGTGCTAATCATTTTAAGGGTCTGAGGGGCAGATGTATTAACCTGGAGAAGGCATAAGGAAGTGATAAACCAGTGATATGTGCAAGTTGATAAAGGCACCAGCCAATCAGCTCCAATATGTAAATTAACAGTTAGGATCTGATTGGCTGGTGCCTTTATCACCTTGCACATATCACTGGTTAATCACTTCCTTATGCCTTCT
This sequence comes from Pseudophryne corroboree, assembly GCF_028390025.1. Taxonomy (NCBI): domain Eukaryota; kingdom Metazoa; phylum Chordata; class Amphibia; order Anura; family Myobatrachidae; genus Pseudophryne; species Pseudophryne corroboree. The sequence goes on along the minus strand of NC_086446.1, from coordinate 394,250,926 downwards.
CCAGGTTAACACATCTGCCCCTTTGTCACTTATACATTTATTTCATACATAAACTTAAAAGACTAATTAACTTCCTTTAATAAAGTGCAAGTGAAAATATACTGCTGTATGAGTGACATGCATTATTTATTTGTGTAACCTACTGTATAACAGACTTACATCTAAGTCATCCAGGTCATCCATGACTGGTGGTTCTCCTTTGTTCCTCACAGAGTTGATTAGCTGAAGAAGAAAAAAACCATTACTATTATACACATTGGGCATACGCGAAGCCTACCTTGCATCATTTTGGAGATGCAGAACAGAGGAGGGAAGGGGATTTTTCACGCAAGCAGAGTTCAGGAAGGGGCCTGATTTCTAAAATGCATATTATTCAAACCTGGGCTTATATGAAAATATGGCTAATTTGTGTCAAATTTTCAAAACTTCCCCACTGGGGATAGTAAAAATTATCTGATCTAACTGAAATGTTGCACATGAGTTACTGTTATGGACCCACAACTTTTTTGCACTATTGGAATTTCGAACTCGCAATTTTTTTTTACATTTTTTTTTTTTACCCACCATACTACACATCTGAGTACTCATGTAGGTGGGTCGAGCAGCCATGGATGGTGCAACCCTTAAGGTTTTAGGGGGTAATTCAGAGTTGATTGCAGCAGCAAATTTGTTAGCAGTTGGGCAAAACTATGAGGGTAAGTCTGAGTTGATCGCAGCAGCAAGTTTGTTAGCAATTGGGCAAAACCATGTACACTGCAGAGGGGGCAGATATAACATGTGCAGAGAGAGTTAGATTTGGGTGGGTAATTTGTTTCTGTGCAGGGTAAATACTGGCTGCTTTTTTTTGACTCTGCAATTTAGATTTCAGTTTGAATACACCCCACCCAAATCTAACTCTCTAGGCACATGTTATATCTGCCCCTCCTGCAGTGCACATGGTTTTGCCCAACTGCTAAAAATTTGCTGCTGTGATCAACTCAGAATTAGGCCCTATGGGGGTCATTCCGAGTTGTTCGCTCGCAAGCTGCTTTTACCAGCTTTGCACACGCTAAGCCGCCGCCTACTGGGAGTGAATCTTAGCTTATCAAAATTGCGAACGAAAGATTCGCAATATTGCGAAAAGACTTCTCTGTGCAGTTTCTGAGTAGCTCGAGACTTACTCTGCCAGTGCGATCAGTTCAGTGCTTGTCGTTCCTGGTTTGACGTCACAAACACACCCAGCGTTCGCCCAGACACTCCTCCGTTTCTCCAGCCACTCCAGCGTTTTTCCCTGAAACGGTAGCGTTTTTTCACACACTCCCATAAAACGGCCAGTTTCCGCCCAGAAACACTAACTTCCTGTCAATCACACTACGATCACCAGAACGAAGAAAAAACCTAGTAATGCCGTGAGTAAAATACCTAACTGCATAGCAAATTTACTTGGCGCAGTCGCACTGCGGACATTGCGCATGCGCATTAGCGACTAATCGCTTCGTTGCGAGAAAAAAATAACGAGCGAACAACTCGGAATGACCCCCTATGTGCACTGCAGGTGTGGCAGATATAACATGTGTTAAGAGAGTTAGCTGCTCCCCCCTGCAGTGCACATGGTTTTGCCCAACTGCTAATAAATTTGCTGCTGCGATCAACTCTGAATTACCCCCATAGACAGATTGAATTCCAGCAGGTACCACTATATAGACAACCATAGGATGAAGATGGTCCTTGAGTTATTAGCTACATATAGTTATAGCAAAATGAGATGGCTATTGGTTGAGCATTGGCTGAGTGAGAGGATTCGAATAGTACAGAAGGAGGTAGAGAGAATGGGGCAGGTAGCTCAAAAATATTTTCAAAAATACAAAGATTTTTCATTAAAAAAAATATATATAATAGATATGAAAAGATAATCACTATTAAGCAGTCTTAAAAGGAAAAACCTGAGGAAGGTTTAGGAATGGAATGTAAAAGTGTGGTCTTTATAAATGCACATCTCCATTAAGGTATGGCTGTGTAGCAGCTCCTAAATCCATTGGGCTGGATCAAAGGCAGTTGAGAAGTGGGGCAGAACCTGGTACTCGACATTAAGCAAACAGAACTGATGTGGTTTGGGAGAAAAGCCGTCATGTGGGCTGAGGTGCTGCCTTCACTGGTAAAAACTTTCCAAATGTAATATAATGCATAAAATGTGTAATAACCCCCTCTCCCGCCTAGTGTTGGAGAGTGCCATATGCAGTGACCTTGTCCATTTCATTGATATTTCATTGGTGTATAGTGGTGTGGTTAGAGATGGTGCAACACTTGTCTGGAGACAGACCACTAATGCAAAAGAAGTGAATAGGAGACTTAAAAATATGAATAAGAAAGATGCTGGATTTTTTTGTTAAATATTTTTAAATATTTTCCAAGTGCTTGCCAATTAATTACAAAAATGTGACATGGGCTATGTAATTTAATATAGTTTATTAAGACTCACATCCAAGTAATGTTCAGCTAATGCCGCCTCTCCTTCTTCTTCAGTATCCCAATCTCTCCAGTTGTCGAAGTCTACAGCCAACCAGGATGGCTACAGTCACAGGACAAGAGACCAATTACAAGACAGCATGAAGATAAAAATTATAATATTTCTTGTGTAAATACATGTAGGGTCATTTGGTATCCAGTCTCTAGGTCGACCACACTTAGGTCGACACTGTCTAGGTCAACCACTATTGGTCGACAGTAAGTAGGTCGACTTTTCCAGTTCGACAGGGACTCTATGTCGACATGACAAAGGTCGACATGAGTTTTTCACTTTTCTTTTTAATTTTTTTTTACTTTTTCATACTTTACAATCCACATGGACTACAATTGGGAATTGTAACCTGTGCCGACTGCAGCGGTAGTGAAGCGAGACACCTTGCCCGAAGTATGGCGAGTGAACGCGGTGCACTAATTGGGGATCCCGGTCACTGTATGGAGAAACCAACACCAAAAAAGTGCAAAAACTCATGTCGACCTTCTGTCATGTCGATCTAGTACATGTCGACTTAGAGTCCCTGTCTACCTAGAAACCATGTCGATCTACTTACTGTTGACCAATAGTGGTCGACCTAGACACTGTCGACCTAACTGTGGTCGACCTTGCATACCACACCCGGGTCATTTATCAAGCAGACTTATATAATATGCTTATGAATGTTTCTGTTCCACAATATTGGTTAAAGTACTGGGTGATACTAGTACCAGATGGGTATAGTACACAGGCACGTGATAAAGCAATTTCTTTACAATTAGCAATGGCCTGTGACTAGGAAGACTGAGGCTGCGATACATCTCTTACCATTAATATAAAAAAAAAAGCTTTTTATTCTACTTTTTTCAACAAAGAAAAACTGAGAGGACAGAAAAAACAAATACATCAAATGCTCTAAAAAATACTACCCAGGGAACTGAAATATGTACTCCTTTAATGTTTTACCTTGTTATTTTCCTTGGTCAGCCTTGGCCAGGCCACCTTCTCCTTCAGCTTTCTCAGGAAACATGTGATTGACCGGTCTGATCGTTTTTCTCTGGAATCCTGAACATAGAAAGTTCACCACTGAACAGTGAATCTACAAAGTCCAGCCTACTACCCCTTTAAGAACAACTTTTGTTTACTTCATGTCAGAACAAAATGCTCTCTTTTGTATGAGACAGTTGCAAGATGTGCCATATTACACTTATGGTTACTCTGCCTCTCTCTGGCACTGCTGCAGTTGTGGAGAGCAAATGAGGGAAAGCTCTGTGAGTGCAACCTCTCCACCCCTGTATCTCATTCACACAATATTATCTAGCAATGTAAGATCCCTGTTTTTGTCCACTTGATTGTATGTCTAAGTGCACGCAACCACCCATCCCATTCTGAAGAAGGAATGCTCCCAGTCCACCTAACTCTCCCTATCATGGATTTCGTTCACTTGCAGCACTGCAGATTCCACCTTGTGCAGTGCAGCACATAAATACAATCAATTATAGCAAGAGTTATCATTGCCTAAAGTGGCTGTGTGTAGGGTTACCACTGGCCCAGCATTAGTCCGGGCACGACAGCGAGTCTCACCAAACTCTGGCCACCACTACCACATGCCGCACTGAACCAACTCACCATCTTCACCTGTGTAGAGAGTGAGAGAGACAGCTGGATACACATTATAAGATTATCTGTACATTTTTTTCTGGTTGAAATGGAAATCTGTAATGTATAGGAGCAAATGACAATTGATAATTTGCTCCCGAACACTGGAAAACAAACAAAAATGGACGTTTATACAAATTGGTTAAATCCATTTAATTTAACCAACTTATCCAAATGACCATTTTTGTCCATCTTCCAGCTTTTGGGAACAAATGGTTGATTGTCATTTGCTCCCATACATTACCAGATTTTTGCTCCAACCACAAAGATTGGACAGATAATCTTACAGTGTGTATCTGACTTATCACTCACTCTTGACTGTAAAGGGCCATATACACGGGAGAGATGTGTGCTGAGCAAACCGCTCAGCACACATCTCTCCCGCCGCTCAGCACAGCGCGATGTGTACTGAGCGATGCGGGGGAGGACGGGGGGCCGCTCATTTCACCCAGCAGGTGAAATGAGAGACATGCTAGATTAAGCCTGCATGCAGGCCAATTTAGCACCGGCGATATCGATGCTCGGAGCAGTGCATCGCTATCGCTGTGGTGGGTACACACGAGTGATCTATTCTTAAAATCTAAGCAATCTAGTCAGATTGCTTAGATTTTAAGCATGGATCTCTCCGTGAGTACCCCCTTAAGAGGAGGACTTGGGTGTCATTGTGTCAACTCAAGCGACTCAGCAGTGCAATTCAGTGAGTACATATGATCTCTCTATATCATTAAACATCCACTATAACTTTTAAAGTAGGAAAGACCAAGCTGAACTTCTGAATGTTCTTTGTAGTTTGTAACTACATAGAAACTTTACCTAACTTGTAAATAAATATGAGCTTGTTTTCACACCTTAGAAACAATAAATCAGCATCATTTATTACTTTTATTAAGGGTATACGTTTAATTTGCCGGCTGTCGGGATCCCGGCGTTCAGGATACTGATGCAGAAATCCCAACTGCTGGCAAACCGGCAGCCGGGAAACCGGCGCAACAGGACTATTTCCACTCGTCCATGTCACCCATACAGTGGGAACAGAACCTGTGGCGAGCGCAGCGAGCTACCATGTCCGCAAGTGCGCTCACCCTGCTGCTTGCATACTGGCATCCAGGATGCCGTTGTCAGTATATTGACATAGAAACATAGAATTTGACGGCAGATAAGAACCACTTGGCCCATCTAGTCTACCCCTTTTTTTTTTTATCCTTTAGGTAATCTCAACCCTTTTTGAACCTTAATTCTTTGTAAGGATATTCATATGCCTATCCCATGCATGATTAAATTGCTCTACAGTCTTAGCCTCTACCACCTCTGATGGGAGGCTATTCCACTTGTCCACTACCCTTTCTGTGAAATAATTTTTCCTTAAATTTCCCCTGAACCTGCCTCCCTCCAGTTTCAGTGTATGTCCTCGAGTTCTAATACTTCTCTTCCTTTGAAGAATGTTTCCCTCCTGAACTTTGTTAAAACCTTTGGTATATTTTACAGTTTCTATCATGTCTCCCCTTTCCCTTCTCTCCTCCATACTATACATGTTAAGATCTTTTAGCCTTTCCGGGTAAGTTTTGTGATGTAGGCCATGCACCATTTTAGTTGCCCTTCTTTGTACAATCTCTAATGTATTTATATCCTTCTGGAGATATGGTCTCCAGAACTGGACACAGTATTCCAGATGAGGCCGCACCAATGACCTATACAGTGGCATTATTACTTCTCTTTTCTTGCTACTGATTCCTCTAACCATGCAACCAAGCATCTGACTTGCCTTTCTCATTGCTTTGTTGCATTGCTTTCCTGCCTTTAAGTCACTTGAAATAGTGACTCCTAAATCCCTTTCCTCCTCAGTAGTTTCCATTATAGTACCCTTGATACTATATTTAGCCTTTGGGTTTTTGAGACCCAAGTGCATGATTTTGCATTTTTTAGCATTAAACTGTAGTTGCCATGTTCTTGACCATTTTTCAGCCTAGCTAGGTCATCAATCATTTGTTTTATCCCTCCTGGTGTGTCTACCCTGTTGCATATCTTTGTATCATCTGCAAAAAGGCATACTTTCCCTTCAATACCATTTGCAATGTCACCAACAAAGGTATTAAAGAGAACTGGTCCGAGTACAGATCCCTGGGGTACTCCACTGGTAACATTTCCCTCCATAGATTGCACTCCATTTACTACAACTGTCTGTTTCCTATCCTGCAACCAGGTTCTTATCCATTTAACTATTTTATAATCCACCCCCACACTTTCAAGTTTATTTAGCAGTCTGCGATGTGGGACAGTGTCAAATGCCTTACTAAAGTCTAGATATGCTACATCTACAGCTCCCCCTTGATCTATTATTTTCATCACAGAGTCAAAAAAGTCAATAAGATTTGTTTGGCATGATCTCTCACCAGTAAATCCATGCTGTTTTGTATCCTGTAAGTTGTTTGATTTAAGATATTCCACAACTCTTTCTTTTAGTAGTTTTTCCATTACTTTCTCTACTACTGATGTAAGGCTTACTGGTCTGTAGTTACTTGCTTCTTCCTTGCTTCCACTTTTGTACAGTGGAACTACATTCGCTCTTTTCCAGTCCTCTGGAATGGCACCTGTATTTAGTGACTGGTTAAATAATTCTGTTAATGGTGCCACCAGCACATCTTTTAGCTCTTTTAGTATCCTTGCGTGTATCCCATCTGTCCCCATTGATTTATCCACTTTTAGTTTTGAAAATTCAGTTAGGACCTTCTCCTCTGTAAATGTACTTTCATCTACCTTATTTTTATGAATGTCCTTGCAACTTGGCCCCTTCCCTTCTCTTTTTGTAGTAAATACTGAGCAAAAATAATTATTTAGGTGATCTGCTATTGCCTTGTCTCTCCACACCAAATTCTCACTCTCTGTCTTAAGTCTTATTATTCCTCCATTTGATTTTCTCCTTTCATTTGTATACTTAAAAAAGTTTTGCCTCCTTTATCTACTGACTGGGCCATTTTCTCCTCAGCTTCTGCCTTTGCACGTCTGATCACTTTCTTAGCATCCTTCCGTCTGTCAAGATACACCTCTTTGTCATTATTATTTTGAGTCTGTTTGTATTTCCTAAAAGCCATCTTTTTTGCTTTCACACAAGTTGATACTTCTTTTGTGAACCACACTGGCTTCCTTTTCCTGGTGCTTTTCCTAACCCTTTTGATGCAAAGGTCTGTTGCCCTTAGTATTGCACTTTTCAGTTTTCCCCATCTCTCCTGCACCCCTTCCAAGTTCCTCCAGTCTGCCAATGAATCACTTAAACATCTCCCCATTTTTGAAAAGTCAGCATTTCTAAAATCCAACACCTTTGTTTTTGTGTGACAGGAGTTGGATCCTGTCTTTATACTAAAACATACTGCTTGATGATCACTGGATCCCAGGTGCTCACCCACATATATGTCTGATATCCTGTCACCATTTGTAAGAATTAAATCTAATATTGAGTCTTTGCGAGTGGGCTCCCTCACCAATTGCTTGAGAGATGCTCCCTGTAAGGAAGTTAGAAATTTGCCACTTGTAGCTGAACTTGCAAAGGACCCCTCCCAATTTACATCAGGTAAATTAAAGTCTCCCATGATTATGACTTCTCCCTTTAAAGCCATTTTAGAGATGTCCAACAATAGGTTCCTGTCCAAATCCTGCCCCTGGCCTGGTGGTCTATAGATCACCCCAATGCGAATAATGGGGGTCATTCCGAGTTGTTCGCTCATTACCGATTTTCGCTATACTGCGATTAGTCGCTTACTGCACATGCACAAGGTTCGCAGAGCGCCTGCGCTTAGTTATTTTACACAAAGTTAGGTATTTTACTCACGGCATAACGAGGATTTTTCATTGTTCTGGTGATCGGAGTGTGATTGACAGGAAGTGGGTATTTCTGGGTGGAAACTGGCCATTCAGTGTGCGAAAAAATGCTGGCGTTTCTGGGAAAAACGCGGGAGTGTCTGAAGAAACGGGGGAGTGTCTGGGTGAACGCTGGGTGTGTTTGTGACGTCAAACCAGGAATGAAACTGACTGAACTGATCGCAATGTAGGAGTAATTCTGGAGCTACTCAGAAACTGCTAAGAAATTTCTATTCGCAATTCTGCTAATCTTTCGTTCGCAATTCTGCTAAGCTAAAATACACTCCCAGAGGGCGGCGGCTTAGCATGTGCAATGCTGCTAAAAGCAGCTAGCGAGCGAACAACTCGGAATGAGGGCCAATGTCCTTCTCCCCAGTTTCTGTGGTGACCTAAAGGGCCTCAGTTTTGTCCTCAACATTTTGTATTAAAGTAGCAATTATGTTTTTTTTCACATACATTGCTACCCCTCCCCCTATTCTTCCTATTCTATCCTTCCTAAATAAATTGTATCCTGGTATAGCTATGTCCCAGTCATGATTCTCATTGCACCATGACTCAGTAATTGCGACAATATCCAGGTTATCCCTTGTCATTATCGCAATTAGCTCTGGAATTTTGTCTCCTAAGCTCCTAGCATTTGCACACATAGCTTTAAGAATTTTGTCTGTGCATCTGTTATTAGTAGCCATGTCCAGACAGTACAAAATAATGACAAGTTTAAATTACCTGTTTGGTGATGTTTTTCAGTGTTTGTTTGTTTTTTGTTTTTTTGTTTTTTTGCCCCCTAATCAGGAATTACACTCTGTCCTTTACACCACGACTACACCTCACTAAATGAAAAGATATAGTACACCTGTCCACAAATGGCCAAATGGTCAAAGGAGGTAAACACCAGACAGCATGCAGTAATAAAACTGTTTCACTGAACAACTTCCCCACACATGCAATGCCAATTACAAGCAATTCATTACATCAAAAACATACATGAGTTTGCATAATAGAGAACTCTAGTGAGCAGATTGGGGATGTCTTTTCTTAGTTTAAAAGACAGATAATATGCATAAGATGAATTACATACTTTTGAGTCATTAAGGCAGTCCCTATGTCATAGTTTTTGACGAGTGGAATCCTGACTGCCGGCAAATCATACTGAACCCTTATTAAGTATTGATTTATTCTTAAGTCAGACTTGTGATTAATCCGTATTTAAATTACTTTAATGTTATATTTCCTAAAGTTGCGTTTTCTAAATCTACTATGCATTAGGCATGAATACACAATTTCTGTACAAAAAAAGCTTATATGGAGGCACTGATGGCAAATTAAGAGGCATGTGCAGGCAAAGATGACATATTCAGACGTTTAAGGAGGCTCTGTGGCATATATAGAGGCATGAGGCATATGATGGGTCTCTGAGGCATATATAAGGACATAAGGAGTTTGAAGCTGGTTTATAAGAGTGCTCTAAGGCATATAAAGGGGCATGTAGGTCTGTGGTGGCATATAATATGTACTGGAATAGATAGCATATAAAGTGTCCCGTGTGGGCCTGAAATCTATGAAATAAAATTATTGTAGCCCTACTGTGGTTTTGGCCATACCCCTTGTCATGCCCTCTGTTTGGTAATCTGCAAATTAACAGATGGTAACCCTGCATAACATCACAAATACAGCTCCCATACTGTAGTTTTACACTTTTGTGGTTTGTAAATTAGCCATACTATGTCTATTCATTGCATCAATTACAATAATCAACAATAGCACCTGGATTATGCCCTCCACTTGTTTTAAATGGTACACTTGAGGGTAAAGGGGCATGGCCACGGAGAAGGGGGGCATCAGACGAGTTGGTGCTGTTTCAGTTCCCCAGTGCTGATTGTTTAAACCTGTTCCTGGGGGTAGCTGGCGCTGGCAGGTTAACTGCAGAGAACCATGGAGGGAGCTGCTTGTCACTGAGCATCGCTGTGGGAGTCCATGTCCCCGCAACGCTGCCATAGAATCTGCACTGCACCTGACCCAGAACAGCTCATGTTTGGCCGATACAGGCCATAAAAAAAACATCTGAAACAGTACAGTTGGTGGGTGTACTGGTTACACTTAACGCATAAGCAGTGTCTACTTACCTTAGGATTTACACCGTCATACAATTCAATCTCATTGTACATTTGAATATTGTCTTCATTTAAACAGCTGTGCAGGAAAAGAAAATACAGGTATATTGTTATTGTGTTCATACATTTCACAAGTATCATGTCATCCAAGGGAACTTTTTCCTTAAAGTAATAGAGGCCCCAGTGTCTAAAATGTAAACCAACATTATAAAGTGACTCAGTTTACCAAACAATGGGGCAGATGTATTAAGCCTGGAGATGGCATAAAGAAGTGATAAACCAGTGATAAATGCAAGGTGATACACGCATCAGCCAATCAGCTCCTAACTGTTAATTTACATATTGGAGCCGATTGGCTGGTGCACGTATCACCTTGCATTTATCACTGGTTTATCACTTCCTTATGCCTTATCCAGGTTAATACATCTGCCCCATTATTCTTCCTTTGCCTGCCTCCTCTCATTTTTCTTTTCAGTTAAATTAATAAATTGTATTCTCCTTTATACCAGTTATTCCTACCCCCATCCTCCCTGGTTGCACATCATTCTGTTCTCTTTTAGGAATCTGTCAACTATTTTTGACATACCTTCATGTTTTTCACTTAACCCCTTCCCTGCTGAGGGTTTTCTTACCTTTGTGCTGAGCCTGAGACCATTTACCGATGTTAGCGCTCATCACATTCCGACATCAGTACCACTGATTTTGTTTTGTACAGTACCCATACAATTTCTATCTTGTTTTTCTCAGAAACGTATTTTTTAAGAACATATCAGACTTTTTACAGAATCTCACACTTGAAAAAAAAAAAGTAAGCTAAGTGGGCAAAAAAAAAAAAAGTGTTTTGTTTGTTTTTTTAATGGAAATTTCAATAAAGGGAAACAAAAGCAAATTGATACGATTTGTCTTCTTTGTTTTATCAATACCACTATACTGTATACAATGTAGATCGCGTTTCACCAATAATTAAAAATAGTAAAAAGCAAAACAAAACTAAAAAAAGCAGCCAACAACTACTAAGGGGGCACATCATTTGAAAGGAGGAGACTAACCTATTTCAAATCAGAGTGCCTCCATGTTTGTGTGGGCCAGTATGGGGAAGATAGGGCACAATGTGTCCTTTCCCATCTATGAAAACCTTTTTTTTCCGTAGTACTGGACGATATTGTTTGGTGCACACAACTTAAGCAGCCTAGGCTTCTAGGGACTGCATCCTATAAGTCAGATAGCAGGTGAGTGGCTTCCCACTGGAAGTGCTCTCTTTGCTAATTGCAATCTGGACTGACAGTCCCGGGAGCGAAAACACTTCTCCCTGGGACTACCTGTATGGCTGTGAGTAGCAGGGAGCTAGGCAGTCCCTGTGAGTGGCAGATTTTACTGGGGGTGGCTGCAGCCCTTGGGTTAAATCTTCCGAAAGACCTAATTAGTCTCCCCTTTATATAGTTTAACGAGTTTCAGAAGTTGAGCATCAGGCCTCCTTTTCTGGATATCTTCTGCTGTTGATGTAAATGTAATGCTGTTGATGTAATAAATATAATATTATAGATGAAGGGAGGTGTCTAAGGAAAAACAGAAAACATTTGAAAAAGTCTTGAGAACAGGAATGGTGCCAGTCCAGATGCAATCAGAACAGTGGGCACACCAGCAGATAGAACATGTGAAGATGAAGAATTGTGTGGGGATCAAGCCAATAGATTGGTCACTTTGCATTACACTAGAAAGGCGTGAACATTGGCGTTTCCATAATGGGTGCAATATCTGTGGTGCACTGATGGTTAAGAAGCAGTACCCTCCTTTTTTTATCCACTGTGAGGGTTAATTGCACAACAACTAATTCAAAATGGTAAATTAGAAACGTGTGTGAATGTATGAAAATGTTTCAACTTTGAGAGCTAAGAAGAACAGATGTTTTTAAATTATAAGAGATGTCCTGCCAAGTATCTGTAGCATAAAGAGATACTGGCCAATATTCAGGTCAATTTTTGTCATGTTTTATTTTTTACTTTCTTTAAAGTTGCTTCCTTGTATTAACAGTGTGAGATAAGATATAGAATACACTGTCTGTCATGTCCTTACAAGGTAGGCTCAGGTAACATTTACAAAGAACAAGTCTGTTTCTTTGTAAAGTTATATTACCCTTGCTTAAGCTGGGTACATATGTAATACCCTGGAACTGCAAGGGTTAACAGATACTGCAAGAGTTAACAGCTATGTAGCTTTATCATGCATAGCAAGGGCTATGTCCTGTGCACTGATTGGGAGAGGTTTGGAGCTCAGCCAGTTTTCATGTGCAAACCTCATGAAGGGGGGTGGGGGGGGGGCAGAAAGTGTAAGCTAGGAAAGAGCTAAAGAGTGGAGTGTAATGGGCTCTACAACAGTGCCATCCGCCGCCGAGCTGCCCAACGGCGGATACGGCCGGCGGGCGACCCGTCGGCAGGGGGTAAGGGGGGGGGGGGGTGACGGGGGGAGTGAAGTTTCTTCACTCCACCCATCACCCGGCTCCATAGCAGTGCAGGCACATATGGATGAGATCGTCCATATTGGCCTGCATGTACAAGCGACGGGGCACCAGCAATGAACGAGCGCGGGGCCGCGCAACGTTCATCGCTGGTGCCTCCACACTGAAAGATATGAACGCTATCTCATTCATTAATGAACAAAATTGTTCATATCTTTCATTAATATCGTGCAGTGTATAGGGCCCTTAAGCTAGGAGAAGGAGCAGGAGGTTTGCTGGGGCCATGGGATGGACAGTCGTCGTTCCCGTGGTCCCCGACTTTGGGAACAGCTGCCATGAGCTGCATCCTTCATATGGAGAGAACAGCAGCACATGTGGGTTGCTGTGAATGGAGCCCATTTCTGCAGAGTAATATAAGCAGAATACAGCCTCAGTGAGAGCCCCTGCACAGAACATGTGGGGAGTGCTGCCAGTCACAGCAAGGCACCTGACAGAGGGAGAGACCGCAGTGTGAGAGCAGCAGTACTCAGAGTCCAGTGAGAGGGTGATGCCCACCTTCAGGGGTGCCCTAGAAGAGTGTGCCAGATGTGAGTCTCAGGAGAGGATGTATCTGGGTGAGTGGTCGGAAGCCATGCAGCATGCTTAGGAGCCCCCCATTGACAAGAGTCCTCGTTACGGATGAGAGACTGTAACCTGTTATGTGTAGCATTACTGGTCACAGAATGTCCTGGTACATACTTCTGTTCGCCATATTTATGCCACTGCAATTAAGTGATGTGCTGGAGGAGGTGCCCTGATGTAACCGATACGATTAATGTGCAGGAGGAGTTGGCGTGATATGTGATCTAATGTAACCATTATGCTTTGTGCTGGATGAGAGTGTTCAGAAGTTATCCCTGCTATATCCCTGCTTTTATGTTAAATAAACTGTTTATGCTGTTTTATGAGATGGCCTGGCTCCCAATTCTTTCTGTGCTGCTCTGACACCTGTAGTCCACTCCCACAATGCCACTGTAATTAAACACCTGATTATTCAGGGGACCCTCTGGTACCTGTACCTTACCCATGACCAGCCGGAGGAGAGTAAGTGTGATGCACTATACACAGTGACTGCAGTTTTGCATACCTAGTACTAGCTGGGCTTTACACATACCTCAACGATTCAGCAGTGTGATGATGCGATGATATATCAAATTGCGGTGCACACTACACAATCTGCCGCATGCTGATGCAATATATCGCTACATGCTTAATGTAACTACACCACTTCATCCGTAGCATCGACCCACCTGATGTGACCACACATTTCATCAAACATTAAACTTTCGGTGTACAAGTGTCATTGCAATCCATCATGGATTGCAAGACTGACCAATATATCGTAAAGTGTGTACTCAACTTTAGGCTCATAGAAGGAGCTAATTGGGATGCAGTAAAATAGATAGCTAATTAGTTAATTTGTACTTTGGACCTCATTCAGTAAGGATTGTAAATTCTGCTAAAAAGCAGAATTTGCAATCCTTTTGGGCGCATGCCGGTGGCTGCCCATCGCAAGGCCCCCCAGCATGTTACCCGTCACCTCCCCCCTGCGATCACACTGAAATTGCGGTCACACAACAATTTCAGCATGATCACAGAAAATAAGGAAGCCTCCTGCTGGCGCAGCCTGGCTGTGGCCGCAGGAGGCCTGCCGCCATCTTTGTGATCGCAGTGGCTGCCTGTGATGTCCGCAGCCACCCTGATCATGCCCACACCGCGCCACCCATTCATGCCGCCTCACCTCGATTTCCCCATCACAGCCCCTGCAACACTCCATCTCCACCTTGGAAACGGAGTGTTGCCAACCCCCTCCTGCCCCACAAACGCCTCTGCATGATTGACAGGCAGAGGCATTCGCATTTACTGCGGACCACCCGTAGAAAATGCCGGCGCATGCGCAGGACGAGCCCTGCCCATGTGCCCACATCATGATAGTAATTTTTGCAGTTGGATCACGTTTTGCAATCCAACCTGAATAGGGCCCTTTGCCCATAATAATTGAACAGTTGAGGATTCAACTATGTATTGGACAAGTTTGTACTTGCAACGATATGTGCTTTTATTGTATGCTATATTTTGATCATAGTAAATTATTATCAAATAAATGAAGTCAATAAAAAATCTAAAGAAACACAGATGTGATGTATGCTACATGTGAATCTGATTGCAAATTCGACATACCCATACTACCACACTCCTTTTATATCCCACTTGTAACTCCCAGGACTCCTGGCACCAGCATTTCTGTCCTATTTATACAGTGCTGTTCTGTAAACCCCTAGCAGCCATTGAGTAATTAGCACTTATCAACCTACAGTGATTCAGGCAATGGGAGTTATTTATGGGATACGGTCATTAGGTCGTGGTCACTAGGTCGACATGGAAAAAGGTCGACATGCGTTTAAAAAAAATTCAACTTTTCATACTTTACGTTCCACGTGGACTATGATTGGGAATAGTAACCTTTGCCGAGTTTGCTCTCCATGTGAGGGGACACGGTGCACTAATTGGGGTTTCCCGCCACTTTTCGAAGACAATGACACCAAAAAAAGTTAGAAAAACTCATGTCGACCTTTTTCCATGTCGACCTAGTACATGTCGACCTGATGACTGTGTCAACCTAGTCACTGTCGACCAACAGTGGTCGACCTAATGACTGTCGACCTAAGTGTAGTCGACCTAATGACCCATACCCGTTATTTAAAAAGTACAAACAGGCTGAGGCACAGCACAAAATACTCAGTAGGTCACATGCCTTGATTTTCACCAAAAGCCATAGATTTGAAGATTACAGAGATGGTGTTAAGGGGGGTAAGGGGGTAACACACGGAGAGATCCGTTCTTAAAATCTAAGCAATCTGACTACATTGCTTAGATTTTAAGCACAGATCTCTCATGTGTATGCCCCCCAGCGATAGCGATACGCGGCCAGGCACAATCCAGCACATCTATCATTTCACCCGCTGAAATGAGCGCAACCCCCCTTCCCCCTCGCTCAGCACACATCGCGCTGTGCCGAGCGGGGGGAATAGATGTGTGCTGAGCGCATTGGCGTTTCTATAATGGGTGCAGTGGGTGCGGTGCACACGGGCACCCATTGCACCCATTTTAATACTTACCTTTCCGGAGTCCAGCGCCAGTAGCTGCAATTGCGGCGGAAATCACTGCCAAAATGTCCACCGCGCATGCACGGTAGCCAAATTGGTCTCTGGATCATGGCGGGCGCCATGTTTCCAGAGACCTGCGCATGCGCAGTAGACTCCGGCACATTGCCGGAGTCTACAGCGCCGTGCAGAGGAGGGGGCCCACCCGGAGATGCACACGGGCCCCCTCCTCTGTAGAAACGCCGCTGGCTGAGCGGTCACTGATAGATCGCTCAGCACACATCTCCCCGTGTGTAATGGCCGTTAGTGAAGGGTGCTTCAGGAATAACTTCTACTGTGTAACCATATAAAAGCTAATTGCTGACTGATTACAATAGTCTGATTGCAGATTTACACCAATAATACATTTTAGCCACACTCACCTGAAAATGACCTTATTTTTCTCTATATCCACTTTAACATCCCGACTGTTCTCAACACAGAATTCCATAAAGACATATTTTGCCCGGTCATACCAAAGGACTTTTGCATGTTGTCTTAAAACAAGATCCAAAACAATTAGCAAAGTTAGGATTAAAAGGTAGGGGAAAAAGCATTTTCCATTGGCTTGTTTTAATTGACATACTGTATATTACCTAAATGGTCAGAAAAATATTGACAACAAACACCCTATCTGATTGTTATTTAATTGTTAACGAATTGACAAGTGTGTGGATGGTAATCTATACAATTCAATGAAATGTAGATGATAAAACTGGTATCCATATTAGTCATATTAGATGGAAAAGGTTTCATCCAAAAACATTATAAAGTATTTGATTTAAAGTTGTGTGTTGTCACACACTTGACATTCCCCGTAGTGGTACTAATTATGAAAATTATAGACCACCTTGCAATACGGGACATCAGCACAGCATGGAGACAGGAAGCTATATATACACTGTATATATAAAATAAATAAATATATATATATATATATATATATATACATATATATATAAAAAATGAAGAACAGCGCCTAGGCTAATCCTAAATTTAGACACACAAAGTGAAATATATGATGAATGTGATCAAATAAAAAATGTTTCGACACCCCCCATGGATCAATGGGTGGCAGCTCGTGCCCAGTAAATAGATAAAATGTAAAAAATAAAGTGCAATAGAGCGCCTACTGGTGTTTAACAGGATTCTGGATTTAGCCAGTTCACCATGTGAAAAGTGCAAAGTGTAAGTTAAGAAGGATTGACTTAGCTTCCTTGGGAACAGCTTCAGTCTGATGACACTTTTAGGACATGTAAAACAGAAATAAAAACCAACATAGTGTATACTGTTTGATTATATACAGTGTTCAACACTTTAGGGACCTTGCTAGTCCCAATATGGGTAAATAAGCTGGATGGTAGGTACTATTTCCAGTATACAAAGGCTGGACGAATTTATAAAACAAACAATTTAATATAACAAATCCTGAAGTAAATGTAGGTAGCACACGTACAAGAATAAAATTGTATAAACAGCTTATCTGTCCACAAACGGAATCACCAGGTGAGCAACAGCCCAATCCTATTGGTGGATATTAAAAATGTCCCGAAGCAAATGCAGGTAACATACGTACAAGATATAAAAATAAATACAGCTTATCTGTCCATTCAGAGAAGTCACGGGTGAGTCATAAGTCCCGGTCCCGACGCGTTTCGTCCTGTGGCATAGGACTTCATCAAGGGGATCTATATGAAGTCCTATGCCACAGGACGAAACGCGTCGGGACCGGGACTTATGACTCACCCGTGACTTCTCTGAATGGACAGATAAGCTGTATTTATTTTTATATCTTGTACGTATGTTACCTGCATTTGCTTCGGGACATTTTTAATATCCACCAATAGGATTGGGCTGTTGCTCACCTGGTGATTCCGTTTGTGGACAGATAAGCTGTTTATACAATTTTATTCTTGTACGTGTGCTACCTACATTTACTTCAGGATTTGTTATATTAAATTGTTTGTTTTATAAATTCGTCCAGCCTTTGTATACTGGAAATAGTACCTACCATCCAGCTTATTTACCCATATTGGGACTAGCAAGGTCCCTAAAGTGTTGAACACTGTATATAATCAAACAGTATACACTATGTTGGTTTTTATTTCTGTTTTACATGTCCTAAAAGTGTCATCAGACTGAAGCTGTTCCCAAGGAAGCTAAGTCAATCCTTCTTAACTTACACTTTGCACTTTTCACATGGTGAACTGGCTAAATCCAGAATCCTGTTAAACACCAGTAGGCGCTCTATTGCACTTTATTTTTTTTATATATATATATATATATATATATATATATATATATATGTATATATATATATATATATATATATATATATATATAGGCAATCTATTAAAGAATGCACTCACCAGTCTTGTCCATAATGAAAAAAAGTGACTTTTAATCCAACCTCACATCATTACACAGGGTCATGGTCAATGTTTCAGTCCCTGCCAGGACCTTTTCCAAGACCAAAGCTTCAGGCTGCCAACTCCCCTGCACAAGTCTAACACTGTGGAACTATAAGTACCATGGAGGAGCTCAGTGGAACGCATAGCACTTCCTGTTAACGGCCGTGCACTTTCCTGTAGAATAATGCTACATAATAATGCTGCCCATTATCGGGTACGCGACACCGGTTGTGCACAGCCGTTAACAGGAAGTGCTATGCGTTCCAATACAGCGGCGTGCGTTCCACTGCGCTCGCCGCTGGCTATGGAGGTGAATATTCTTGTTGTTTTTTCTATAATGTGACTTTCATTGTTATGAGTGAGTCATTTATATGGATAACTTATGTGAATATGTGTTTGTGCCACATGGTGTGGCTTATTCCATTTGTTATTAGCAATGTGAGCCATTAATTGTTTGATTGGAGGGTGTGACTTCCTCCATGGTACTTATAGTACCATTATAAAAATGGCGCAGCTGCCATTTTTTCAGAGTCCTGCGCATGCACTGTAGACTCTGATACTGTGCCAGAGTCTCAGTGCTCAGGGCACTAACAGCGGCGCTGCCAGCTAAGGGAGAGGAGGGGGACCACACACGGAGACTGCACACGGGTCCCCTCCTCTCTAGATACGCCTCTGCTGCCGCACCATTTCCCTGGAGATTTGCGCATGCGCAATAGAGTCTGTGCCCCTCTAGTGCACTGATGGGTGCCACGCTACAGAGGAGGGGGCCCAGATGGAGGAGCATGGACCAAGGCCTCTTCCTCTGTTAATATGCCCCTACATACAAACATAGGCACATCTATTAGAGGTGCGGGGTGTGCAGTGCACAGAGGCCCCTGGATCCACGGGGCCATCGCACTGCACACCCTGCACCTAGATTATACTTACCTTGTGCACGGGCAAGCAGGTTCCTCCTCCTTTTGCGGCATCATCTTCCTAGTGACATCTTGAGGAAGATAGTGCAGCATAATGAAAACACAGACTCTGGCACTGTGCCGGAGCCTTTGCTCTCTTTTGCGCATGCACCATCTTCCTGAAAATCACGGAAAAGATGGCGCTGCAAAGGATAAAGGATACACTTGTCCGCGCACAAAGTAAGATGTGCAGCTGGGGGGAAGGTAGTATGAGAATGGGGACTGCTACACAAGGGGTTAATATGCCCCTGCCAACGGAGCTGCAATTTGTAAAGGAAATGTTTTTTGCCATTTTGGATATACTGTGTATGTTTACTAAACTTGACACTATATTGATATAATGAGTTAATATTAGAGACGTTAGGGGCCAGCAGTGGGGCAAGCGCTAAGAGTCCATTTGCGGGCTCGCTGTGCTGGCCGCACTGCGGGCTCGGTTCGCTGCGCTCACCACAGGATCTATTCCCACTCTATGGGTGTTGTGGACACTGACGAGTAGGAATAGCCCTGTTTTCGGCTGGCGGTATTGTTGGGATTCCGGCGTGTGTATCCTGACCGCCAGAATCCTGACAGCTATTAAATTAAACACATCCCATAGAGAGACAGGGACAGCAGTCTGTAAATGCATCCATGCAGTGTAACAAACAGAAATTTACCAGGATACAAATAAAAAATAACTGCAGAAAACGACAATTCATTATTAAACATTGAATATGTTTATATCTTGCTATCTTTACTCACCGTACCTCATGATAGTCCTGTGAAATCCACGTAATGAGCTTTCAGAGACTGGTATAGCTACAGTGTCAGAGGAGACTGCAAGCACTGCTTCCAAGACCACAACCAAAAGTCACTCAGAAGCCTTACTATTTTTAGGAACAGCTGCTGGTTGTACTGTTAGTACCCTCCCCCTTGAGATAACACTAGAGTGGCCTGTCATAGAGTCAAAAAGAGTAGTTCTTTCTAGAGTGTTCCCCATGCAGGGACATCTGCAATAACAAACTGATAGTCTTGGAGTATGCACATATACTGTAGGACACTTGATTTCACTGTTAACAAATGAAATAGGTTCAAATTTGCATATAATGACAAGGGTCAGATTTATTCAGTAATAAGTTGTGTAAATCACATGTCTCTGTAAAGCGCTGCGGAATATGTGTGCGCTATATAAATAACTGGTAATAAATAAATAAATAATATGAAATATGGTTTTCATCATGGGATGGCCTTACTTTATTGATGTGTACATGCCCTTCTGTAACTTCTATAAATGGAGGCATGTAGGTGCATTTACAAATAACACCTAAGTAACCATGATCCTTTAATCACTCACAACTGTCACTGGTGCAAGTCAAATCTGGGGTCACATATACAGATCTCCAAGTAATTATAACAAAATTTCAAATGCTGCACCTAAGTTTCTGAGGAAAAAAATCTCCCATAAAAGTCATTTATTCCATGTATGTAAAATCTAAAGTGCCAGCATGGACAGTTCCACAATATTATTAAGTTGCTTGGCCACTAGCTTATTGGTATCAACAGAGATAGTTGTCAGTACACAAGCAGACAAACAATTTGGAAGCTGCTCAATCATACCTGGAGGTAATTATATATCAGGTGCTGGAAGGGGGAGGGGTCACAGACAAACAACAGACAAAGAGGAAGGGGGGTGCAAATCCCCACCCCCAAATTCCCTTCCGCACACTGAAAATTACCTGTAACAATCCCTGAACTTTATCATGAGGCGTACTGTGACAAATCACATGGCCCTATGTGGGCACTGCTATTATGTAGGTTAGGACTGCTGTATCAGAGAAGCCGTGAAGTGGCCAGCAGCTAAACATGTGTTTGCAAACATTTGTGACGAATTCTCTGAATTTTATTACCAGATAGGTTCAGGGATTGTTACAGGTAATTTTCAGTGTGCAGAAGGGAATTTGGGGGTGGGGATTTGCACCCCCCTTCCTCTTTGTCTGTTGTATAGTTGTCAGTACCTCAGTATGCAAACATAGCTTGTGGGTTGGTTGTGCAGTAGTGTTTGGCATATGTGTAAGGGGCATTATGTGTGTCATGTGCATAAATGTATTAATAATGTGCGGCATATGTGTAAGGGGCATTATGTGTGTTGTTACGTGGGGGTCATTCAGACCGATCGCTGCTGTACTGTAGCGATCGGGTCTGAACTGTGCAGGCAGAGTTGGACACGGAGGGAGGGAGGGAGGGGGCGGGCCGGCGGCGTTTGGCCACCGTTTAGGGGGTGCAGTCCGGGCAAGGCAGGTGTGCCCAGACCGTTGGGGGGGCAGGCCACGGTGGCTGCGTGACGTCACATGCAGCCACTGCGACCCAGGCAGCGACAAGTAGCTCCTTGCCAGCGCACAGGAGCTGCGCTGGCTGGAAGCTACTCTTCAGTACAAAAGCATTGCTGCTGTGCGATGCTTTTATACTTGTGCAACGGGGCAGGGACTGACATGCGGGGTGGGCTAGCCCTGTGCTGGCCGTCCCCCCGCATGTCAGTGTGACTGATCGTAGATGTGCTCAATTTAGCACATCTATGATCAACTCTGAATCACCCCCAATGTGCAGCATATGTGCAAAGGACATTATGTGTGTCATTATGTGTATAAGGGCATTAATAATGTGTGACATATGTGTAAGGGACATTATGTGCATAAAGGCATTGATAAAAGTTGACACAATGGGGGTCATTCCGAGTTGTTCGCTTGCTAGCTACTTTTAGCAGAAATGCATACGCAAAGCCACAGCCCTCTGGGAGTGTATTTTAGCATAGCAGAATTGCTAACGAAAGATTAGCAATTGCTAACAAAAGATTAGCAATTCTGCTAATATTAGCAGAATTGCTAACGAAAGCAATTTCCTTGCAGTTTCTGAGTAGCTCCAGATCTACTCCTAGATTGCGATCACCTCAGTCCATTTAGCTCCTGGTTTGACGTCACAAACACGCCCAGCATCCGAACAGCCACTCCTCCGTTTCTCCAGACACTCCTGCGTTTTTACCTGCCACGCCTGCGTTTTTTAGCACACTCCCTGAAAACGGCCAGTTTCCGCCCAGAAACTCCCACTTTCTGTCAATCAGCAGAGCGATTGAAAAGCTTAGTTCGCCTGTGAGTAAAATAGCATAGTTTTGTGTAAATTTGCTTAGCGCGTGCGCCCTGAGATGCATACACATGCGCAGAACTGCCGGATTTTAGCCTATTAGCAATTCTGCTAAAATTAGCAGCGAGCGAACAACTCGGAATGAGGGCCAATGTGTAAAGCACATTATGTTTATAAAGAAATTAATATTGTGTGTCATATGTGTAAGGGGCATTACAGTGTAGTATTATGTGTATAAATGCATAACTAATGTGTGGCATTATTATTATTATTATTATTATTATTATTATTATTTATTTATTACCAGTTATTTATATAGCACACATATATTCTGCAGCACTTTACAGAGAATATTTGGCCATGCACATCAGTCCCTGCCCCAGTGGAGCTTAGAGTCTATATTCCCTATCACATGTACACGCATACACATTCACACTAGGGTTAATTTTTGTTGGAAGCCAATTAATCTACCAGTATATTTTTGGATTGTGGGAGGAAACCGGAGCACCCGGAGGAAACCCACTCAAGTACGGGGAGAATATACAAACTCCACACAGTTAGGGCCATGGTGGCAATCGAACCCATGACCTCAGTGCTGTGAGGCAGTAATGCTAACCATTACACCATCCGTATGTGTATAAGGTGCTCTACTGTGTGGCGGAATTTATAGAAAAGGCACTACTGTGTGGTCTAATGTGAATAAAGAGCAATATAGTCTGGTGTAATGTGAATAAGAAGCAATTCAGTGTGATGTAATGTGAATAAGGGGCACTACTGTGAGGAGTAACAAATATAAGGTAAAGTGGTACTACTGTGTGATGTAACGTGAATAAGGGACACCGTCGCATGATAAATGTTAATAAAGTTGCACTACTGTGTGGCGTAATTTGAATTGGGGGTACTATTGTGTGACCATGCCCCTTCCCAGCAAGAACATGCCCCTTTTTGAGCTGTGCGCCGAATGTGCGCACTGTTCCTATTTAAAATATTGGGGATAGGAGCATCAAAATGAGGACTGCTATAGGTGAGGGGTGATGATGCTGGGAAAGGGATGCAGGGTCACAGGCGGAACTAGCGGCGGTGCCAGGGGGCACAAGCCAAAATCTTGGTTAGGGCATAATATTGGTTAGGGCTGGCTCTGGCTTTTCCCATTTATTTCTATGAGCAATACTGTTTTAATGGGCCTTCTGAACTCATTGCATTACCTTTTAAAATTAATGGGAAAAACTGACATTTTGTTTCGCAGATTAAACTGTCCAAAATTGCCTGAATCACAAATCCCTTTATATATTAGACAGTTTGGGGAAATAATTTGTTTATGGCGCTGCTGGTGATTTTACTCACCCAGCAAAAACAGTCATTGGTAGATCTCCCTCTAATGGTGAACTTTAAATTGTGCAACTGTGATCAGCATTTGTTAATACAGGTTGAGTATCCCATATCCAAATATTCCGAAATACGGAATATTCCGAAATACGGACTTTTTTGAGTGAGACTGAGAAAGTGAAACCTTTGTTTTCTGATGGCTCAATGTACACAAACTTTGTTTAATACACAGAGTTATTGAAAATATTGTATTAAATGACCTTCAGACTGTGTGTATAAGGTGTATATGAAACATAAATGAATTGTGTGAATGTAGACACACTTTGTTTAATGCAAGAAATTATAAAAAATATTGGCTAAAATTACCTTCAGGCTGTGTGTATAAGGTGTACATGAAACATAAATGCATTCTGTGCTTAGACTTGGGTCCCATCGCCATGATATCTCATTATGGTATGCAATTATTCCAAAATACGGAAAAATCCGATATCCAAAATACTTCTGGTCCCAAGCATTTTGGATAAGGGATACTCAACCTGTAGTGTAAGACATGCTAGATGTTCCAAGTTAGCAGTCATTGTACTATCTAATGCAGTGGTACACACCCTTTTTCAGTCTTTTTCAGTGGTACACACCCTTTTTCAGTCTAGAGCCTCCTTCTGCAAAATGTTTGGTGGCCACCACCCCCTTCTTTAACAGACAGTATACAACACTCAATACTGGTGCAGAGTGTACAAAGAAAATGTCAACTAATTAACCAAAGAATGCCTGTTATTCTATCTATTTAATTTGTAGAGAGTCTTAGAAAAAGTAAAACGTCCTTTATTAACTCCGTTTTGCAAAATTGGCCTTCAGGTCTTGTTAGAGATAAATATCCTTTTTGGTTTTCTCTTCTTTGTCAATTTTTTTTTTTTTTTCATATTTCTCAATGGTAACAGTTCATTCATTGGCTTTGGAACAAATCCAAATATTAAATTATCAGTTGAATACTGACAATATTTAAATTTTTCCACCATCTTGTCAACCTATATTACTGTTAGCAGAAGGCATGCTTAAGCTGGGCATACACTATACAATTATCGTCAATTTTCATCAAATATCCTGCATCCATCAACGTCATGATCTATACCAAGGGTTCTCAACTCCATTCCTACAATACCACCAACAGTTCACGCTGATTTCTTTAATCATGCACAGGTGAGTTAGTCTATATTGCTGGGTCAGTAACTATCCTACTTGCTTCCATAGACAGAAAACCTCATAATATGACTTGTTAAGAAAACTTGAGGTTAGAGGTTGAGAAGCACTGATTTACAGTACTAAGGTTTGTCTAAAATGCCCATAAAACACTCAACGATCTCCTGCTGCTCAGATTGTGAACTATTACTCAAAAATATAAAGTTTCAGTCTACAACACATCTGTGGAAGTCAGAATTCCTATGAAGTTGTGGTTTAGGTAAATGGAACTAGTAATAATAATTTCAGAGAACCATTATTGCAGTTGATAAACACAGATTATACACAGCTCTCACTGAAGACCAAAGTTTAATAGTGACATGTTTAAAGATTAATGGAAATATTATCAAACGTGGAGAGAGATAAAGTGGAAAGTGATATACAGGTACTATACTAACAAATAGCTCTTAACTGTAATTTTACAGGCTGTGTATGAAAAATGACTGGAGCTGATCAGTTAAAACTTTATCTCTCTTCACTGAGTCTTTCTCCAAGCTTTGCTAAAAGACCTCCTAAGTGCATTGCACTTCTTTTGGTACATAAAGTGAGTGACAGTATTGTAAGTTCACTCCAGATCATGGTGTGCTATTCTTAGAAACATTGGGTCTGTTCTGAGTCACACACTGCGGAGACTGCGTTAGCATCTTTTGCCATAGTAGCATCTTTAACTTTATCTTAATGCAAACACCTTCCCCTGGTGTACAGTCGTGCATCTGAATGTGCAAGGGCTGGGATGCCTTTGAGCGGCTGCAGTCGCAACCTTCAGAACTTGCACCAGCCCCCATGCTAGAGCCAGAATCTCAGTCAAAGTATGGCCTCCAATGTATGCTATTAAGTAACCGAGGGAAGGCGAATAGGGTTGCAGTACCCTTTGTTTGAACCATGTAGCAGGACCCTGAGGGGGTGTGAAGAAAAATTTGCTATGGTGAGCCATTAGTAGAGATGAGCGGGTTCGGGTCTCAGAGAACCGAACCCTACCGGACTTTGCCTTCCAAGTCCGGATCCGAGGCAGGCTCAGGTTTTCCCGCCTGACTCGGAAACCCGAACGCGGCAAAACGTCATCATCCCGCTGTTGGATTCTCGCGGGATTTGGATTCCATATAAGGAGCCGGGCGTCGCGGCCATTTTCACTCCAGTCTCGGAGGGTGTATTGAGAGGACGTGTCCTCAGTGTTCAGTGTCTGTGTGGGGGTGGGAAAGTGGGGTGGCGAGTCTTGTGCTGTGTTGTGCTGCTCAGTCCAGTCCAGTGTAGTCAGTGTATTTTGCTGCATCAGTCCAGCCAGTCACAGTGTTGGTGTCCTCTGCTGCCATATATCCAGTGTAGCTGTATAAAGTGGTGCTCTTTTGTGCTGTCCAGTCCAGTGTAGTCAGTGTATTGTGCTGCATCAGTACAGCCAGTCACAGTGTTGGTGTCCTCTGCTGCCATATATCCAGTGTAGCTGTATAAAGTGGTGTTGTGTTGTGCTGCATCAGACCAGTGGTAGTGTCCTGTCCATCAGTCATTCCACTGACGAGGCAGTCACAGTGGTATACACTGCTGCTATATGTCCACTGCTGCTGTATTAGAATAATAATAATAATAATAATATTATTATTATTATTATTATTATTAACAACAACAAGTCCCTTACGTGTTGTTGTGCTGTGCTGCATCAGACCAGTGGTAGTGTCCTGGCCATCAATCATTCCAGTGACCAGGCAGTCACAGTGGTATACGCTGCTGCTATATGTCCACTGCTGCCATATAATAATACAGGTAATAATAACAACAACAACAACAACAAGTCCCTTACAGTGTTGCTGTGTTGTGCTGCATCAGACCAGTGGTAGTGTCCTGGCCATCAGCCATCAGTAATTCCTGTGCCCCATATTGTGCTATATAACTCCAGAAACATAATGGTGAACAAAAATTTGGAGGATAAAATAGGGAAAGATCAAGAACAACTTCCTCCTAGTGCTGAAGCTGCTGCCACTAGCCATGACATAGACGATGAAATGCCATCAACGTCATCTGCCAAGGCCAATGCCCATTGTGATAGTAGAGGGCATGTAAAATCCAAAAAGCCAAAGTTCAGTAAAAAGACCCAAAAAAAGAAATTTAAATGGTCTGAGGAGAAACGTAAACTTGCCAATACAGTACGCCATTTACGACACAGAGTGCCAAGGAATGGCTGAGGCCCTGGCCTATGTTCATGACTAGTGGTTCAGCTTCACATTACGATGGAAGCCCTCATAACTGAGGCCTTGACACTTATGTTGGTGTTAGATGTGCATCCGGTATCCGCCATTAGTGCAGTGGGATTTAGACAATTGATGGAGGTATTGTGTCCCCGGTACCAAATCCCACCTAGATTCCACTTCACTAGGCAGGCGATAGCAAGATTTTGCCATTTAATTCCAGTGATTTGGACGTATAATTATTAATTACAGTGATCTTGACAATTAACTCCAGTGATTTGGACGTATAATTCCAGTGATTTGAGCGTATAATTATTAATTACAGTGATATTGGCAATTAATTACAGTGATTTGGACATATAATTACAGTGATTTTGCCAATTAATTACAGTGATTTGGATGTATAATTCCAGTGATTTGGACGTATAATTATTAATTACAGTGATCTTGCCAATTAATTCCAGTGACTTGGACGTATAATTCCAGTGATTTGGACGTATAATTATTAATTACAGTGATCTTGCCAATTAATTCCAGTGATTTGGACGTATAATTACAGTGAGCTTGCCAATTAATTCCAGTGATTTGGACATATAATTCCAGTGATTTGGACGTATAATTATTAATTACAGGATCTTGCCAATTAATTCCAGTGATTTGGACATTGGATTCCAGTTGGAATTGTTTGTGTTGCTTGGCTTAGTCATACAGCTACCTCATTAAACCTCTTTGCCATCTTTGCATGAGGTGATGTTTGGGGCCTAGTTTTTGAAAAGTGCCATCCTGTGTGACACTGCCGTATGAGTCAGGGCTGTTTCTAGCCAATTTGGCTCCCAGTGCGAGATTTAAAAATGCACCCCCCCCCCCCCCCCATGTCATGAAAAATTGTCCCCCCCCCCCCCCCACCTAGATAAGAAAAAAGTGTGCGCGCTCCCGGCAAGGGGGCGTGGCCTCATCTAAATGGGTGTGGCCTCATTTAAATGGGCATGGCCTCGTCTGAAAAGACTACCTCACAATCCAGTTTTTGACCCTGCTCCAACAGATCACGACCACCACAGGAAAAAAAATTCTACCATATTAAGCCCCACACAGTAATGCCCCCTGCACCATATTATGCCACACACCGCAATGCCCTTGATACATTAAATCCCCACACTACAGCAGGCAAGAGTCCCCATTTCACACATTACGGCAGGTGTCCCCATTTTACACATTGAGAGAGAGAATACTTACAGAGGCGATTACCGCTCTTCGGCCCGCCTCACCAGTCGCTCCTCGCGCCGGCCTTTCCCTCTTCCTAACTTGGATCCCCCTCTGTACTCCGCTCGGGGGGGGGGGGGTGTTTCGCGGAGTGACGGGGTTGCGTCGTGACGTAACGACGCAACCGCGTCATTCCGTGAAACTCCGCCCCCCAAGCGGGTTACTCGGGGAGAACTAGGAGGGGGAAGCAGGGAGCCACAGTTAGTGCCGCGGCAGGCGCCCAGTGCGGTTGCACTGCTCGCCTGCCCCAAGAAACGGCCCTGGTATGAGTCCAGGGGTACTGTTGTATTAGTCCTGGGGTACTGCCGTATAAGTCCACCTATTGCAGATTTTTTTTTAAGTGACTGGAGTGTGCTGGAGATGCTGTCAGTGGACCGAACAATTGTGGCCCACTCTCAACATTCAGCCATTGCGTGACACTACTAAATGGGCCAGGTGGTTGTGTCGCTTAGCTTAGTCATACAGCAACCTCGGTGCACCTTTTTTTTTCTTCTTTGCATCATGTGCTTTTGGGGGCCTTTTTTTATATCTGCCCTCCTGTCTGCCACTGCAGTGCCACGCCTAGATGGGCCAATAGTTTGTTTCGCCTAGCTTAGTCATACAACTACCTCATTGCAATTCCTTTTCTTCTTTGCATGATGTGCTGTTTTGGGCCTTTTTTATATCTGCCCTCCTGTCTGACACTGCAGTGCCACGCCTAGATGGGTAAATTGTCTGTGTCGCTTGGCTTAGTCATACAACTACCTCATTGCAATTATTTTTCTTCTTTGCATCATGTGCTGTTTGGGGCCTTTTTTTTATATCTGCCCTCCTGTCGGACACTGTAGTGCCACGCCTAGATGGGCCAGGTGTTGTGTTCTCCACTTGTGTCGCTTAGCTTAGTCATCCAGCAACCTCGGTGCAACCTTTTGGCCTAAAAACAATATTGTGAGGTGTGTGGTGTTCAGAATAGACTGGAAATGAGTGGAAATGTTTGTTATTGAGGTTAATAATACCGTAGGAGCAAAATTACCCCCAAAGTCTGTGATTTTAGCTGTTTTTATGTCTTTTTTCTAAAATCATCCCGATCCAAAACCAAAACCAAAACACGAAAGGGTGGTTTTGGCAAAACCAAGCCAAAACCAAAACACGAAAGTGGAATTAGAGCCAAAACACGAAAAGTGCCAGTCGCACATCTCTAGCCATTAGTCATAGTTACACCCCTGTCCGAAACATTTCAAAGTCAGTGTTGCTGAATCGATCCAGTAAATTCTGCATACATACACTGTGGAAAGTATGTGTTATGCGCAGGGCCGGCTCCAGGCCTACTAGCACCCTGAGCGAGAAAATTTAAAAGTGCCCCCCCCCCCCCTCCCCCATGCGCGCGCCGAAGGCGCGCGCTCCTGAAAAAGTGGGTGTGGCCTCCTGAAAAAGTGGGCGTGGTCTCGCCCCCCAGCAGTGCCAGCTACACATGACATGCCCTCCGGCAGTGCCAGCTACACGTGACATGACTCCCAGCAGTGCCAGCTACACATGATAGTGTTCACTTTTTAGGGCATGGTGCTGATCACAGGGAGGGCACATTTTTAAGTTAGGTGGGCAAAATGATGTACATATTGTAATGCTTGTTGTACCCATTTCCACACGCTAAAGCATGGACAGTGCGCGCCGAAGGCGCGCAGCAAAAATTTAGGGGAGTTACTTCGTGGGGAAGGTGCGTAGCCACATAATAGTGGCAATTCACATTACACCACACAGTAGTGCAGCTAATACACATTGCACCAGGTAGAACCTCCTATAAGAGCACGTTAGACACATTGCGCCAGGTAGAGCACTGAGACACACTGCCCAGCCACAGACGCCTAGCGGGAACACTACATGATATGCCCCCCAGCAGTGCCAGCTACACATGACATGCCCCCCAGCAGTGGCAGCTACACGTGACATGCCCCCCATCAGTGCCAGCTACATAAATGGCCACACAGTTCCAGATGGATAAATGCCCCCACAGCGCAGATATGCCCCCACAGTGCTAGATACATTAATGCCCTCACAGTGCAAGATATGCCCCCACAGTGCAAGAAATGCCCCCACAGTGCCAGATACATAAATGCCCCCACGGTGCCAGATACATAATTGCCCCCACGGTGCCAGATACATAAATGCCCCCACGGTGCCAGATACATAAATGCCCCCACGGTGCCAGATACATAAATGCCCCCACGGTGCCAGATACATAAATGCCCCCACGGTGCCAGATACATAAATGCCCCCACAGTGCCTGATACATAAATGCCCCCACAGAGCCAGATATGCCCCCACAGAGCCAGATAAATGCCCCCACAGAGCCAGATAAATGCCCCCACAGAGCCAGATAAATGCCCCCACAGTGCCAGATAAATACCCCCACAGTGCCAGATATGCCCCCACAGTGCCAGATATGCCCCCACAGTGCCAGAAATGCCCCCACAGTGCCAGATATGCCACCCACAGTGCCAGATATGCCACCCACAGTGCCAGATATGCCCCCCACAGTGCCAGATATGCCCCCCACAGTGCCAGATATGCCACCCACAGTGCCAGATATGCCACCCACAGTGCCAGATATGCCCCCACAGAACCAGATATGCCCCCACAGTGCCAGATATGCCCCCACAGTGCCAGAAATGCCCCCCACAGTGCCAGATATGCCACCCACAGAGCCAGATATGCCCCCACAGTGCCAGATATGCCCGCACAGTGCCAGAAATGCCCCCCACAGTGCCAGATATGCCCCCCACAGTGCCAGATATGCCCCCACAGAACCAGATATGCCCCCACAGAGCCAGATATGCAATGCCCCCCACAGTGCCAGAAATGCCCCCCCCATAGCCAGAAATGCCCCCACAGTGCGGATCCCCCCAATACCTGCGGCGCTGCTGGGGAGGAGTACTGCTGCTGTCCGCCTGTCCGAGTGTGCTGGCGAGCGAGCGGGCGGGAGTGCTGGCGGGCGGGCGGGCGGCCGGCGAGTCAGAGTGAGCCTGGGTCCGGGTGGCCACTTGTGTGCACTATGGCGCCGGCGTCTGACGTCAGACACCGGCGCCGCGCAGCGCGCATAGCGCACAGTGCACACGGGCCAATGCTGCACACACAGGGCCGGCTCCAGCATCGAATATGGCGGCGCCAGCGCGCGGCGCCCATTAAGGGTGGCGCCCTGTGCGGCCGCTCTATTCGAACATGCCTAGAGCCGGCCCTGGTTATGCGACTGTTAGAGTTGTTGACAGATGCACTGTTGCAAAACTTCAACAACTTTTATAAACAGCGGCATTGAGTCCAACTCAGAATCAGGCTCTTTGTTATCTTTATCTGAACTGCTGTCCACATTACTATGGTCATCTTTGGGAACAACTTGTGAAAGACTAATAGATAGATAGATAGATAGATAGATAGATAGATAGATAGATAGATAGATAGATAGATAGATAGATAGATAGATAGATAGATTCAGTACATACTTTAGGTACGTAAATAAGATGACACTTACACAGACTATTCCAGACAGTATTTTTATTGTGAACCAGGAAACTCTTAGAAAAAAATTTCAAACTCGGAATGAGTTTGTCTGTAGACTGCAGAACTGAAAAATGCTGAGATGACTTCCTTCAGTGTAGAACAAGCTTAGTTTAGCCTAACAAACAAGTAATTCCATAGTGCTAAGAGACCATTTGCTAATGGATCGTATAACTATAATATATAACTAATATATATATATAACTAATATATATATATATATATATATAACAACAGAAAATGCTCCGGCACTCCAGCAATCCCGTAGGACCGGCTTGCTCAGGTGCCCTCCCCTGGGGGGTCACCCCAAGATGCATACAATGAAAGAAGAGGCGGCACTCAGAGTCTTGGTAGCGGTGTCAAACTTGTATTACGTGCGATCGCACGTAATACAAGTTTGACACCGCTACCAAGACTCTGAGTGCCGCCTCTTCTTTCATTGTATATATATATATATATATATATATATATAGCAAATGGTATCGGCAGCACACGGTAAATAACGACACAATGAGTCAGGATAAACTGCAACGTTTCGATGTGTATTACATCGTCATCAGGCACAAACAATACAATAACTAGACTCTGCTCACCTTATATCCCCACCTCGTGTAGCGCTAGCCACGGCGTCCGGAACCAGGAAGTCTGACGCCCACAAATGACGTCATCTCCCCCCGTCCGTTGCCGTGGTAACCTAAACAAAGACAATATCGTGAAATAAAAACAGCAGCAGCAAGGAGTTTCACACAGGCACAGTACAGACAAATACCATAAATAGACATCTATACATAAAAATGCTATATACTCAAATTACTGCAAACCAGTATCTTTACATATATGAGACACCATTGAAAAAACAATGAATTAAATGAATGCGTGCAAACCAAGATTGTCATTGAGACCACGGGGTGTAAGGGTTCCTAGTCTAAAGATCCAACTAGATTCACATTTCAGTAATTTCAATGAGCGATTACCCCCCCCCCCCCCCCCGCAACGATGGTGGGACATGATCAATGATCATGTATCTGAGATTGGCCATGCTGTGACCGGCCTCCGCAAAGTGCCGCGCCACAGGATTGTCACTTCTACCGGAGTCAATCGCAGCGCGAATGGTGGAACGATGTCCCGCCATGCGCTCCCGCAATGTTCTATCGGTTTTGCCGACATAAACAAGTCCACATGGACATCTGATAATGTACACAATGAATTTAGTAGTACAAGTCACTTTGTGTCTGATAAAGAACTTCTTTCCACTGTATGGATGACAAAAGCTGTCACCAGCTATAAGATATCGACAAGTGACACAATTGATGCACTTATAGCATCCATTGCGTCGACTCAAAAAATGCTTTGAGCTGGTAATGTTTGACATGTTGGTGACATCTGTCCTTACAACCCAGTCCCGAATATTCCGGCCCCTAGTGTAGCATGGCATGAGTCTCCTATCTCCAAGATTCAAATCCTGATCTGTACTAACTATTGGCCACAATTGTTTAGACACTGATTTAATTGAGTTGCTACAGACATTAAAGTAGTTGACCCATGGTATACGCTTATCTAGAGTATTCCCCCTATTAGTATGTAATAAATCACTTCGGACTTTACCTAAAGCTTTCTCTTTAGCCGAAATTAAATGTGGTAAGGAATATCCCCTAGACAAAAATTTATTAATCATGTTATCAATTTGGGCACACGCATCCCTCCTATTACTGCAAATGCGGCAGGCTCTGAGAAACTGTGAATAAGGGAGTCCATATTTCAGGGGTTTTGGATGAAAACTAGTTGAATGTAACAACGTATTTCTATCAGTGATCTTGGTATATAGATTGGTGGAAATCTGCTGATTATCAAGTTTTACCATAACATCAAGAAAATTAATGGAATTGTAACTCAAATCACAAAAGAATTTGATGGGACTATTAGACCCGTTGTGTTCCCCAATAAATTATATCAACTGATCCTTGGTTCCGGTCCAAATCTGAATTTGGACCGGAACCAAGGATGATTTGGACCGGGACCAAGGATCAGTTGATATAATTTATTGGGGAACACAACGGGTCTAATAGTCCCATCAAATTCTCTTGTGATGTGAGTTACAATTCCATTAATTTTCTTGATGTTATGGTAAAACTTGATAATCAGCAGATTTCCACCAATCTATATACCAAGATCACTGATAGAAATATGTTGTTACATTCAACTAGTTTTCATCCAAAACCCCTGAAATATGGACTCTCGTATTCACAGTTTCTCAGAGCCTGCCGCATTTGCAGTAATAGGAGGGATGCGTGTGCCCAAATTGATAACATGATTAATAAATTTTTGTCTAGGGGATATTCCTTACCACATTTAATTTCAGCTAAAGAGAAAGCTTTAGGTAAAGTCCGGAGTGATTTATTACATACTAATAGGGGGAATACTCTAGATAAGCGTATACCATGGGTCAACTACTTTAATGTCTGTAGCAACTCAATTAAATCAGTGTCTAAACAATTGTGGCCAATAGTTAGTACAGATCAGGATTTGAATCTTGGAGATAGGAGACTCATGCCATGCTACACTAGGGGCCGGAATATTCGGGACTGGGTTGTAAGGACAGATGTCACCAACATGTCAAACATTACCAGCTCACAGCATTTTTTGAGTCGACGCAATGGATGCTATAAGTGCATCAATTGTGTCACTTGTCGATATCTTATAGCTGGTGACAGCTTTTGTCATCCATACAGTGGAAAGAAGTTCTTTATCAGACACAAAGTGACTTGCACTACTAAATTCATTGTGTACATTATCAGATGTCCATGTGGACTTGTTTATGTCGGCAAAACTGATAGAACATTGCGGGAGCGCATGGCGGGACATCGTTCCACCATTCACGCTGCCATTGACTCCGGTAGAAGTGACCATCCTGTGGCGCGGCACTTTGCGGAGGCCGGTCACAGCATGGCCAATCTCAGATACATGATCATTGATCATGTCCCACCATAGTTGTGGGGGGGTAATCGCTCATTAAAATTACTTAAATGTGAATCTAGTTGGATCTTTAGACTAGGAACCCTTACACCCTGTGGTCTCAATGACAATCTTGGTTTGCACGCATTCATTTAATTCATTGTTTTTTCAATGGTGTCTCATATATATAAAGATACTGGTTTGCAGTAATTTGAGTATATAGCATTTTTATGTATAGATGTCTATTTATGGTATTTGTCTGTACTGTGCATGTGTGAAACTCCTTGCTGCTGCTGTTTTTATTTCACGATATTGTCTTTGTTTAGGTTACCACGGCAACGGACGGGGGGAGATGACGTCATTTGTGGGCGTCAGACTTCCTGGTTCCGGACGCCGTGGCTAGCGCTACACGAGGTGGGGATATAAGATGAGCAGAGTCTAGTTATTGTATTGTTTGTGCCTGATGACGATGTAATACACATCGAAACGTTGCAGTTTATCCTGACTCCTTGTGTCGTTATTTACCGTGTGCTGCCGATACCATTTGCTGTTTATTTGGACTCCTGGCTGGGGAAGTTCTACGGCTGGCACCGGGACCATCATTTCATAAAAGGTGTGCTGCCCTACAGACTATGTTATATATATATATATATATATATATATATATACATATATTACAGTGGTGCAAGTAGAAAAAAATTCTTAGTGGTACTGTGTGCCCCAACAAATGGGTGTGGCCACATGCCACACGGGCGTGGCCAATTAAAATGGGAGCATGATACACATGTGGGGTGCCAGATATACATATGCCACCAATAGTGCCAGATACACATATGCCTCCAGTAGTGCAGTGCCAGATACACATATGCCCCCACAGTGCCAGATAAACATATGCCCCCACGGTGCCAGATATGCCCCCACTGCGCCAGATGCAAATATGCCCCCACAGTGCCAGATACAAATATGCCCCCACAGTGCCAGATACACTTATGTCCAGTGGCGTAAGTTTATCCCAGTTGCCCGGAGGCAAGAAATATATTGGTGCCCCTCCCCACCCCCTATATATCATCCGTGAGCCAATAAGATGCCATTTTGTGATCCGAGTAACACAGAGTAAAACCAAACCGCTCATCTCTAATTCATTTCTAACTATATGAAGCTACTACCAGGGCCGGCAACAGAAATCTTGGGGCCCGGTACAGTGATATCTCTGGGGCCCCCCTCAGATTATTTATAAGACATTCTTAATATGGGGAAAGACTCACCTGCGCTGCACTCCCCAGTAATTAGACCCGAACACCGCACAGCGGGTACTATACAGCCCTCACATCCCACAAGAAGAGGCCGGTGCAGGGTGCCGGAATCCTGGCCAGGGGAGCTGCCATGTCCCATAACTAAGCTGGACCTGGAAGAGCGGGTGCACACTCGCGCCGCACAGTCACTGTGTGTGAGAGGCTCCTGTCACTCTGCCTACAGCTCGCTGCCCTATTTGGCAAAATGGCTGACATCACTGCCGGCCACTAAGTGGCGTATCCTTGGGGCCCCTCTTAGTCTTGGGGCCCGGTACAGGTGTCCCCTTTGACCCTCCCTGTCGCCGGCCCTGGCTACTACAAAACCGTTGCAACTAGGCAGATTTATGTAGGGGTCCAACCACACACTACATAGATCTGCTCAGTCACTCACAATGCTGATTATTTCTCTGACAACTAATTTGCAAGTGTCATATCCAGGATTAAACCCACAACCTATTACACTGGTAGCATGCACCTTACTGATGGAGATATTTGCTGTTGCATAGGAAGTATGAGAATTCTAACTATATGAAGTTACGTGTAATTGTCAGATAAATAACTTCATATAGTTAGAATTCTCATGTTTCCTTTATAGGAGCAAATAGCTTCATCGGTAAGGTGTCTGCTTCCAGTATAGCTATAATAAAGAGGGTGTGATTTGTAAGGTGCAGTGAATAGGGGGAAGTCGGCTACGGAAGAGATACCGGCTGCTGTCAATTAACTTAATTGATTAATGTCGCTGAACACATGGAACAGGAGGAGAAGTGCCCTCCTTCAAAGCAGGAATCCAGCGGCAGCTGACTCAGTTGCCTCCCAGAGTTCTGCCTCTGCTTATGTCCTCATGGTGCCAGATATGCCGCCACAGTGCCAGATAAAAATATGCACCGCCACAGTGCCACTGCCAGATACACATATTCCCCCACAGTGCAAGAAATGCCCCCACAGTGCAAGAT
This sequence comes from Pseudophryne corroboree, assembly GCF_028390025.1. NCBI lineage: Eukaryota > Metazoa > Chordata > Amphibia > Anura > Myobatrachidae > Pseudophryne > Pseudophryne corroboree. The sequence goes on along the minus strand of NC_086446.1, from coordinate 394,213,992 downwards.
ACACATATGCACCGCCACAGTTCCAGGTACACATATGCCCCCACAGTGGCAGATACACATGTGCCCCCCACAGTACCAGATACACATATGCCCCCTCACAGTGGCAGATACACATATGCCCCCACACAGTAGCAGGTGCACATTTGCCTCCACAGTGCCAGATACACATATGCCCCCCCCCCCCAAAAGTGACAGATACACACATGCCTCCAGCAGTGCAACTTACTACTGCTGCTGCCTGGGGCCGTCTCTGCTGTTACTGTGTCCGAGGAGAGCGCATGATGTGCCTCTCCTGCCCTCAGTCCAGTCTCCGGTGGAGGCCCGTATCTCAAATAGGCGCTGGTTCATGAGCTAATCAGAGCTCGCAGTCCGGCAGCAGCGGCTCCTGATTGGCTGCCGGTCCGCGAGCTCTGATGGGCTACGAACCGGCGCCTGATTGTGAAACACGCCACCACAGCTGCCACCGGAGGGTGACCGGACTGAGGGCAGGAGAGGGGCAAGAGAGGCGCATGCTGCGCTCTCCTCCCCTCAGACACAGTGGCTGCAATGTGGTCGGCCTGGCGGTGCTGCGTACCGGCTGCCAATTTCTTACGGTTACCAATTCCTTACCTCGTACCACCATACTTGCAGCACTGTGTGTGTATGTATATATATATATATATAGAGAGAGAGAGAGAGAGAGAAAGAGAGAGAGAGAGAGAGAGCGAGACGGGTGGCACTCCACGGATTCAAAAAAACTTAACAGCTACACAGGCTTAATTTCAACGTTTCAGGTGCTACTTTATTGGCACCTTTCGTCAGGATACCTGACGATATCCTGACGAAAGGTGCCAATAAAGTAGCACCTGAAATGTTGAAATTAAGCCTGTGTAGCTGTTACGTTTTTTTGAATCCGTGGAGTGCCACCCGTCTCGCTCTCTCTCTGCATGTTCCTTCTGGATCGTGGGAAGGCACCCAGGTATTTAAAGCAACATACATGGAGTGCCAGTCATAGTGGATTTGTATATATATATATATATATACTGCTCAAAAAAATAAAGGGAACACTAAAATAACACATCCTAGATCTGAATGAATGAAATATTCTTATTAAATACTTTGTTCTTTGCATAATTGAATGTGCTGACAACAAAATCACACAAAAATGATGAATGGAAATCAAATTGATTAACCCATGGAGGTCTTGATTTGGAGTCACACTCAAAATTAAAGTGGAAAAACACACTACAGGCTGATCCAACTTTGATGTAATGTCCTTAAAACAAGCCAAAATGAGGCTCAGTAGTGTGCGTGGCCTCCACGTGCCTGTATGACCTCCCTACAATGCCTGGGCATGATCCTGATGAGGTGGCGGATGGTCTCCTGAGGGATCTCCTCCCAGACCTGGACTAAAGCATCCGCCAACTCCTGGACAGTCTGTGGTGCAACGTGGCGTTGGTGGACGGAGCGAGACATGATGTCCCAGATGTGCTCAATTGGATTCAGGTCTGGGGAACGGGCGGGCCAGTCCATAGCATCAATGCCTTCGTCTTGCAGGAACTGCTGACACACTCCAGCCACATGAGGTCTAGCATTGTCTTGCATTAGGAGGAACCCAGGGCCAACCACACCAGCATATGGTCTCACAAGGGGTCTGAGGATCTCATCTCGGTACCTCATGGCAGTCAGGCTACCTCTGGCGAGCACATGGAGGGCTGTGCGGCCCCCCAAAGAAATGCCACCCCGCACCATTACTGACCCACTGCCAAACCGGTCATGCTGGAGGATGTTGCAGGCAGCAGAACATTCTCCTCGGCGTCTCCAGACTCTGTCACGTCTGTCGCATGTGCTCAGTGAGAACCTGCTTTCATCTGTGAAGAGCACAGGGTGCCAGTGGTGAATTTGCCAATCTTGGTGTTCTCTGGCAAATGCCAAACGTCCTGCACGGTGTTGGGCTGTAAGCACAACCCCCACCTGTGGACGTCGGGCCCTCATACCACCTTCATGGAGTCTGTTTCTGATCGTTTGAGTAGACACATGCACATTTGTGGCTTGCTGGAGGTCATTTTGCAGGGCTCTGGCAGTGCTCCTCCTGTTCCTCCTTGTACAAAGGCAGAGGTAGCGGTCCTGCTGCTGGTTTGTTGCCCTCCTACGGCCTCCTCCACATCTCCTGATGTACTGGCCTGTCTCCTGGTAGCGCCTCCATGCTCTGGACACTACGCTGACAGACACAGCAAACCTTCTTGCCACAGCTCGCATTGATGTGGCATCCTGGATGAGCTGCACTACCTGAGCCACTTGTGTAGGTTGTAGACTCCATCTCATGCTACCACTAGAGTGAAAGCACCGCCAGGTTTCAAAAGTGACCAAAACATCAGCCAGAAAGCATAGGAGCTGAGAAGTGGTCTGTGGTCACCACCTGCAGAACAACTCCTTTATTGGGGATGTCTTGCTAATTGCCTATAATTTCCACCTGTTGTCTATTCCATTTGCACAACAGCATGTGAAATTGATTGTCAATCAGTGTTGCTTCCTAAGTGGACAGTTTGATTTCACAGAAGTGTGATTGACTTGGAGTTACATTGTGTTGTTTAAGTGTTTCCTTTATTTTTTTGAGCAGTGTATGTATATATATATATATATATATATATATGTATATATATATATATATATATATATACACAAACAGAAAGTTCAGCACTCACCAAAGCAAGCTCACTTATTTTCACAACATCAATAAATAAATGATGGGGGTTTACTTAGTGAATTGGCCAATGCACGGAAGCCTGCAAACCGCTCGCCAAGGTACCCCATCTTCATGCAGGTCCTACACTATCCCAGAGTATCAAAAATTAAAACCTAGCAACTGTATCACATAATATAACTGCAAATATGCCCACTTGGTTTACTGTGTATCTGCCAAATACTCCGTGGCTTTTAAAGGTACACTAGTCACCTGACACTGGCTGATTGGAGTATTTGGCAGATACACAGTAAACCAAGTGGGCATATTTGCAGTTATATTATGTGATACAGTTGCTAGGTTTTAATTTTTGAGACTCTGGGATAGTGTAGGACCTGCATGAAGATGGGGTACCTTGGCGAGCGGTTTGCAGGCTTCCGTGCATTGGCCAATTCACTAAGTAAACCCACATCATTTATTTATGATGTTGTGAAAATAAGTGAGCTTGCTTTGGTGAGTGCTGAACTTTCTGTTTGTATATTTTTAAGTAGGTGGCCATGGGCTGCATGCACCCCACCCTATGAGTGGTGAGTGCTCACCTGCACCTACTACATGGGCGCCCCACTCCTTCTACATAGGTGGCTGCATTAGAAAAATGACGTAATGTGATTGATACTAAGTGAAAAACACCTTTTCCTGTACAGATACCTGTACAGCAGTTTTCTGAAGAGACCCCTCATGTATAGATGCCACTTGTCCCGATTCCATTCCTCCCAGCTGTGTCATTTTGGCAGGAAAGACCAGATTCTGGTGTGATCTAGACAGCTTTGTCCCAGGGGTCAGAAACATGAAGGTATCTTCCTTTCACTGCTGCCTGCATATTAGCAATAAATGGGCTTTCTGAGGGTAGAGTTAGGTTGCAGGCCAGCATTTTATAAACGCCAGACATGCCTCTAGTGATGTCCCCACACCTCCTCTACATTCTGTCCTAAAATGTGCATATGTAAAGTTCCTGTGTTTTAAAGACTAGGGGGGAGATTTTACACATCTTGGAGAGAGAGAGAGAGAGAGAGAGAGAGAGAGAGAAAGAAAGTATGTATACAACTCTCATTTAGATCACCCACAAGTAAATACATTGATACCAAAAGTTAAAGCAGACGTAATTTATTTAATATAAAAAAAAAACATTGTTGTATGAAAGCAGTACACACCAGATAGTCTAGTAATCTCCCATAATGTCCACATACCATAAATCCAATTAAGTTATGGAGGATTCTTGCCAGGCCACTGCCCCCCACTCCATTGAAAAAGGTCAAGTAGTCCACCCTGACATGTTTGGCCTTTGTAGTTGGTCTTTCTACAGCAGTCCACCTGTCACTGTCCGCAATGTGGTCTGTGTCCTCTGGCCCAGCCAGAGGCAGAACTCTGGGAGGCAACGGAGTCATCTGCCGCCGGGCTCCTGCTCTGAAGGGGGGCACCTCTCCTCCCATTCTGTGACACCATTGAATTAAGTTAATTGATATCTGTCGCTGTATTTTCAGTGGCCGACTTCTTCACTGGTCCCTGCACCTTACAAATCACATCCTTTTCATTATACTGTAGGTACACATTTTACAAGGGTCACACCCAAGATTAGAAACCACGACCTATTACACTGGAAGCAGACACCTTACTAGTGGAGCTATTTGCTCCTGTGTAGGAAATATGAAAATTTTAACTATATGAAGATACTTCTCTGACAATTACACGTAACTTCATATAGTTAGAATTCTCATGCTTCCTGTACGGGAGCAAATAGCTCCATCAGTAAAGTGTCTGCTGTCAGTGTAACAGGTCATGGGTTCTAATCCTGGGAATGACTGCTAAGAATTGTGTGATTTAAAATAAGACAATTAAATGTATAAATACAATATATAAATTTTTTTCAGAACACTCCACACACGCACGCAAGCACGCACGCACACATACATTTATTTATCTTTATATAGGAAATGGGGGGGGGGGGGGGCACCAATATTGATCTTGCCTCCGGGCAACTGGGACGAACTTCCGCCACTGGGCCCAGCTGTAGGTGTTTTCCATTGAATGCCAGTTCTTTCACCTCATAAAGTTATGTAAGACACAATAGGCCAAAACTATCCAATCAATCTTATCCACATGAAGATCTATAGCAGTGTGAAAAATCCGGAAACGACTGCTCAGTATCCTAAATGCATTCTCCACTATACGCCTGGCCTGAGACAGCCAATAGTTAAATATTCACCTCTCCTTTGTGGATAAGGCTTCATTATATGTTCATGGAGACTGAATGCCTCATCGGCCGCAGACGTGAAGTTGAGGCCACGCCTGCAGTCCTCAGCATTTGGTAAGTAAAGACTGTTGTACTGGAGCCTCTCATAAAAGTCTGTGTCCGTAAAGGCTCTAACATTTTTGCCCACAGCAACAAAAATAAATTTGTAAATGGCATTGACAATTGCCATCATAACCACACTGAAAAAGCCTTTATAATTGTAAAACATTAAACCACTCTTGGCAGGAGGAGTGATCCGGACATGCTTTCCATCTATGACTCTGCCACAATTGGGAAAATCCACCGCAGGTCAAACTCCTCTGGGAGGACTCTCCAATCACCAGCAGAAGCCGGAAACTAGAAAGCAAAAATGCAAATAATTTTTACAAACAATGCATTTCAATGATTACATTTTTACACACACACATAGCATTTTTTGTGGACCGGAGAAAATGAATACTGTCCAAAGGGTGTGGAGAGGTGGGAATTTCCCAGAGACGTAACAGTTAAACAATGACAACAGACCCTCTCATACCCTTTGTCATGCCTAGGCAAATCAATGTTTTGTGCAAAAGTGTTTGGTGGGTACGGGACAGCAAGCACTTTTAAGCAAATAGGGTGATGCCTGCACCCACCGTAAAGCACAGCAGCTGACAGGCAATATAAAGCATGCAACTCCTGCCGCATGCTATTGATTTCAGACAATAGATATACAGTAAGAATTTAAATATACATATAGATTTTACATCTCCAGCCACCAAACATGCCCCCCCCCCACCGGATCATTAAAAGTCCCTCTCAAACATTATGCAGCGCAACACAACAGAGGTGAGTGGTTTAAATACCCCACGGTTGGGTGACATGGTTACAAGGTACACATTAGCCTCCCATTATAGCATAGAGAATAAACCCCAATGTTCTTACCTTAATATATTACTTCTTGAGGATGGTGTACAATGCTTTGCAGGTCTCCGGTATAATGAGCCCCAAAGCCTGAGGGGAGATGAGGGTGCTGAATTTCAGGTCAGCAGGCGATCTCCCGGTAGCCACATAGCGCAGGGTAGCCACCAGCCTGTTCTAAAGGCCCTGCGCATATTGGTATCCTGCTTCTCAATGAGGAGTGTTACCAGTCTCAGCAACTCTTGGAACATATCTTTATTCATCAGCAGGTAGGTCCGGTAGTCCTGGGGATTATTCTCCCGAATCTCCAGAAGCAGTGGCATCTGAGAGAATGAAAACGTCTGCATCAGCCACTGCTTCGTACAGCAAAAGCGAATGTGTCTCCTCTTCCTAGCACTCTTCCTCTCAGTAATTGCCACAGCCTGAGCATATAATACCCGGACTTGATACTGGAAGGGATCCATCATCAGACAGAGTAGAAACACTTTGTTCTGGCAAATTAAAAACAAAGCAAAGCACACTAGCAATGTGAAGCGTTCAGCAGGTAAACCTAACCAAACTACCCACAGAGCATGAATGCACAGAGTTAAAATGACCGCTGCTATTTATTCCCTCTTAAAAGTGACTCCCATACCCCTGTAATACCAACCCACTATTTAAATGAGCTATTATAGTATAATCAAAATCGTCCATAGCCAAAATCGCACCCCTTTATCCTTGAGCAGCTAGTCTACAAAGGGCCTAATTCAGATCTGACTGCTGGGCTGTGTTTTTTGCTGCCCTGCGATCAGATAGTCGCTGCCTACAGGGGGAGGGTGAAAGCGCTGTGCAAGTGTGTGTTTGCTTGTGTTGTAGAGCTGCACAAAAATCAGTTTGTGCAGTCTCTGTGCAGCCCAGGACTGACTCTCTACCTGTGCAATGGAATCTTGCTGATTGGGGCCAGAGCTGACGTCAGACACCCTCCCTGAAAACGCTTGAGCCCACCTGCGTTTTTCTGGACACTCACTGAAAACGGTCAGTTGCCACCCACAAACGGCCTCTTCCTGTCAATCTTCTTGCGATCGCCCGTGCGAATGGATCCTTCACACCATCCCGTCGCTGACCGGCAAAGCCCATTGTAGCTGTGCAACGTGCCGGCGCAGTGCGCTACATACGCATGCGCAGTTTGGATCTGATCACCCGCTGTGGAAAAACGCACAGCAGCGATCAGATCTGAATGACCACCAAAGTCTCTCAAAGTCTTGCCTTCTTCTTACAGGTATATCACAGGCTCAAGACTAGCTTCTTCCCAGCAATAAAAACTTAGTCCCAGAGTTGGTGGTCTTCCCTCTCTCCTACAGGTTTTGACACAAGCCTCCTGGCCCCCCAATGGCTCCTAACACACTAGCGTTCCCAACCTCAGCTGTGCAGAATACACCAGCCCCAGGCTGTCATGTCTGCAGCAGTCTTCCAGACTGACTCTCCTCTGAAGCAAATAGGTGTGCTCACTGTCACACCTGCCTTTTCTTCACTGTGTGGGTGGATCCCTTCTGCCCTACACAAAAACGATAGATAGATAGATAGATAGATAGATAGATAGATAGATAGATAGATAGATAGATAGATAGATAGATAGATAGGTAGATAGATATGGTGAATTGCAGGCATGTTAATATTTAATCACTTCAGAAGGCTAACCACATGACTTACATCATAAACAGGCTTTGTGGTGTCACTTAGCTTTGTATAGAATCACTGCTTGGTACAGAACTGTCAATTGTCATCTCTATGTGCCGACATGACTTCTCACAGTATAACATAGGATTATTTGGATGGTATGTGAAAGTAATTTAAGATTGAGAGAAATAGATTGATGATACTGAGTCAGTAGATAGATAGTGTGACAGGATGCACCTCGTGGCCAGCGACAATCGACAAACAGACTTGTTTGATTCCACGGGAGCAATAGCAGATTCCCTTTTACCATCGGTAACCACCTGTTACTGACTCCACCCACTGTGCAGTTGGTGGGTATTTTGCTGCCACCTCCAGGTCCTACCACCAACATTTGAAACTGCTGATTTCCACTCAGGCTCCTACCACCGGCATCTGATACCGCTTGCTGCTGGGTATGCACAGACATCCTGCTGCAACATCTCCTGGTTGATGTCGGCTGGTTCCCACTTGTCACTGACCATGGATCAGGCCCTGCACGGTTGTGTGGCATATTGCGTAATGGGCATTACGGTGTTAAATAATGTGTAATGGGCATTACTCACTGCTTCGGCCGCCCGTTCATTCCTGCTGTCGCCTCCCGCTGAGCACCCACCAGCAAAAACATAAATTGGCACCTATGATCCAGCTATGTATAAATCGTAAGTCTTTCCACCCTCAGCTTGGCTTAATGAATAATGTAAATTAGGTAGCAATAGGAAATTACTTCTCACTATCTAACGCCAACACCAGATCCATCTTTTCCAATATACTTTATCTCTGTTTGCAAAATACTTTCTTTTTTCTCAAAATCATGAACTCTCATCAACGATTCCGGTAGAGATGCATTCCAATCTACTACCAAACCTGTCAAAGTTGAAAAATATTGCAGTACACACATCATGTACAAACTACACACAGATGGCCTCCATGCGCGTACTTGCTCTGCTGTGCGTGCGCATATTCACAATTTGCGTATGGTCGCTCCCGCAGTCCTGCGCATTAGCGCGTGGTATGAGTATTTACGGTAGAGTTTGTGAACGCATGGAAGGTTATCAAAATACATTACATATTTAATCCAAATAGTGCACAATGTACACATAGCCTCCATGCACCACATCAGAAATTAACATCAGTTTAAATGGTAACAGAACAAAGGGATTCACCTTTACAGGATAGGAGGGGACAGAACAAGGTTACAAGGTGGTGTTTGGTATCCAGCTGTAGGGTATTTTAAGGGAAACATTCCGGTGTTGGTTTGAGGAAGATCACATGTTCCTGCAGATAGTTATGTGCAGGAGCAGAATATAGATATAAACTGTATTTACTGTACATTATGTATGCGGCGGGAATCCAGAGGAGACCACCCACAAGAGCAGTTGGGAAAGACATCGCCTACCTATTCAAACCGACCTATGACCTCTCCTGTACTGTAAATGTGCATTCCTGTGTCCAATGGACAAAGAGATTACAGTATCTATTATATTGCTTTTTGGAAGAATTGTATAAAGAGAGCTGCTGCAGGCCTGGTCTGACACAAGACTCACAAAGTTATCTATCAGATGACCGAGGACCGGCCGGGTTGCGCAAGCTTGTCCACTCACGTATGTACCATTGAATGTAGCCATTTACTCTGTTATATTGTATTGTATTATTTGTATTGTAACCCCCTTTCAGCAATAGTACCCTGTGGTGTCGGAACCCAACGGTTTAATTACAATCTGGTGTCGTGTCTTTATTGCCCTGCTAAGGTTTAAAGTGTATTATCATTGCATTGCATTGCATTGCTGTATAAGGTTTAAAATGTATTATTATTGCATTGCATTGCTGTAGAAGGTTTAAAGTGTATCTCTGGGTGTGTACGCGCTGTGAGTACTTTGTACCATCAGTGCGGTGTTTGTGCGCTAAGTCCGTACACAGCACGGGACTTTGTACGCTAATAGCGTACAAAGTACGTAGAGTGTGTATTAAGTACAGCGGCCGCAGCGGCTCCATGGTAAAATGTATTAAGGTGTGTTTAAGGTATAGCTTTCATTCCTGCATATAAAACGGCATTGTCAATTGGGGGCTCCACCGGTTTTCCACATACTTACTACCTAACAGGTCACAGCAGACTTAATCTATCAGCAAAGGGTGGACAGAAAGTTATCCTACGTATCCTTTTCTTGGTCGATGGATGTACTGAAAACCCTACTTGATTGCTGATTAGATGGAGTCTGCTCTGTATGGTTTGCAGAGATGCTGGTAGAACTCATAAGGTAAACAAGAAAAAAGCTATTTAAAATCTGTGAATTTTTTTTGGTGCCAAAAGCGTACACGGCACCCATACTTTGCATACTCTCTCACGTTGTTGCAAAACAAGGTACAGATAAGTCATGTTGTGTTTGATTCAGATTGGATTGCTTATCTGTTAAGTAGGGTTAAAAGTACATTTAAAAGTTGCTGAATAGCATTGATATAGTTTTTATGTTTAACTCAGGCCTAAAATAACTTCAGGGGCTTGTATGATGTGTGATTTCTTTGCGACAAAGGAAGCCGCATGGTCCGTCCTCCATTTTGGACTAACCACATGGCCTGTCCACCATTTTGTGTAACCCTCGTGGATGTGGAAGGGGGAGGAGCAGCAGCCATTTTGGGAAGGTCATTTTTCTAAATGGCTGATTTTCACTGCCCAGAATAATCAGCTCTCCTTGGTCACATCAATCACCATTTATGAGTTACCAATGCATTTATTTAACCCATGCCATAGTCAATTACAAATAGTTTCAGCTGGGCCTAGTGAAAGTTAATAGTAAGATGAATACTTGATGTAAGAATTACACACAGATATAAGCAAAGTTTTTTTTTCTTTTACCTCTAGGATTTAGTTAGAATCTGCTTGCTATAAGATAGCCATTGAAATGCAAATTAACCTGTGTAACTGCTTTTTCTTAGCAATGAAAACCCACTTTTACAGGCAGGCAAAAGCACATAGCTTTCATATGCAAATTAGAAGCACTGAATGGGTAAAGGAGTCTCAGGAGACCAGTGAATGGTATATATATAATTATTATAATTATGTGTATATTTATATCAGTGTACGTTCTGCAAGATAGCTATCCAATCTGAATCATATCATTTAAATTGTTGATTATTGCTAGAGTCATTATAGATCTGTGTGAAATAGGATACATTTGTTGCTATATAGGTAAATAGATAGGTAAATTTTAAATAACAGTATTTTAAGGAAGTAAGCGTAAAGACACAAACGCAGTTCTGCATAAAAGTTTATACAGAACAAGTTGTGTCTAGTGGGCAATAGTTAGTATTGCTCATATTTATAGAGCTGTGTGATTTATTGCGGACGCAGGGTTTTGTACACGTGTCTCGGACAAAGTAAGGGACACGCACGGTCGCGTGTTTGTGCAAAGTGCGTAAGAATGCGGGCGCTGAGTACAAATTATACAATAGTGTTGTTAAGTTCAAAGGTGGGATAGTAGACATTTAATTCAATAGCACATAACTATGAGATTTCAAAAGCAGGTTACTCTAATTTTAGTTTAAAAAAAACTGTATTGCCTTTGGGGTAAAGCTGCCTATCTGAATGAATTAACATTTTCTGTACAGAAAAATAAAGTGTATTTGAGTGAGCGAATGCAGGAGTGAGTGGATACTGAACCCAAGAACTGAAGTGGTCTAGGTGGTCTAAGCTAGGTGGTCTAGGTGGACACACTGGGTTAGTAGAGGCCCGGTGGCATAGGGTTCGCAACCCTGCATTATTAACTAGGTGGTCTTAGTGGACTGAGTGGTATCCCATACAACTGTTAGTGGTCTGAAGTGGTCTAGGCTAGGTGGTCTACAGCAATCGTAGGGCATATAGATAACTAGTATCTATAGGCTGTGCTATTGCATCACATGTCCATTTGTTCTGCACAGCGCAAAGTGATATTATTGTGTCATATGCGCTGTGGAAGAGCATACGCAGACGTGATTGTATAGACAAAGGGGTTTTTCTTTGATAACTTCGGGAAATCTCCCTGGTGGGCTTCACTGGAAAGGGTGAAAGATAGTTATCTAATTTCTCTGTTTTTCACCCTACAAACAATTCCAGTTGAAAGAAACCGAAAAGGAAATTTTCACTGCCTCTCTCAGGAAAATATTCCAAACAGAACTTCCACTGAAAGAAATTACGGTGTAAGGTCTGATAGGAGCCCTAAGTTGGGTACATTGTGATCCGCTACCAACAGTGTATCGTTGTACTGGCCAGCGTGGGCGAGAGCGAGTGGAAGGCGCTCAGGTATACTTCCACCGTCTACTTATATTGAGTATTTTGGTGTTTGTGGGAATTTTTTAAAGTTATTAGAAAAGACCCACAAATATGGGAGCCAGTTGCTCAAGTAAGAGACGTTTAGACAGGGTTCAGTCAGAATTGTGGCCAAAAGGCTCAGCAAGGTTTATCATGTGTGAAAAAATATGGTTCACACACAGAAGTTTTATGCAATGAGTGGGTATGTATGACTAACAATGATAGGGAACCATTCCCTAAGGTGAGCAGCTTTGAACCAGAGGTATTACAGAACTTAAGATTAAAGATATGTCTGATTAAATCCAGAAAACAAAGGATTAGACATAATGATTGTTTAAAATTATGGCAGCAAGAGCGGGATATGCAAAGGGAATTAGCTCGTGCAGCAGGTTCCAAACCTAGTGGGAAAACAATGGCGACCGCACCACCACTACTGTATATTGCGGGGGAGAAGATGGCTACAGTCAATGGTATATCCGTAAAATATAGTAGTATGTAAAAACAATGTATTAACCCTAATTATTTTTTTTGCAAGATGTATCCTGTTTTTTGAAGTCTTTTCAAGGTTATAGGTCACAAGAGGATGATGTACTTGCTGGCAGATCAGTTCCTGTATTTATTTACAGAGAGAGAGAGAAATAAGATGCATTGGAGGGAATGGTAATTGTATCGCTGGCCTATAACTGTAATTGTATGTAACTGTATGTTTTAACTGCTTACTGTATGAGTGGTAACTATAGGTATACTGTACTTTGTAATATATATATTGAATCTATATCTTTTTTTTTAATAACAAATATATCCAGCCAAATCGCAGCTCTCCTCCAAGCAGTCACCTCGCTGCAGGAAACTCAGGTGGGGCCTGTCCAACCAGGTAGAGCAGTAACAATATTCCCCAATGAAAGAACTGGTGAGGTCACAGCTACCGGTAAGTGTGAGACAGATCATTGCACAGAGACAACAACACCTCACAGTAGACAGATTAGGAACGGAATGGTAGGATTACACCCTGTCTTGGAAATAGTAACCCCCAATGGGGGAACCGATAGTCAGGGAATAATCCTCACCAGGAATAATGCAATGTATTGCCCGTGGCCCAGAGATGAGCTGCGATCAATCATTTCAGAATTCCCCGACCCTCGGAAGCATTTAGCCAGATGTCAGAAATTTTTCAGAGATCTGGGTAATGCGTATGAACCGACAAACAAACACAGGCGGATATTTTTGAAAGCGTGCCTACCCCCTAATATTGACACCCAAAAATGTATCACTGATTGTAGATTAGAGTCGGATAGTCTTATGACTGACAAAACACAATCAGGAGAACTTAGAGCAAATTAACATGCAACTAGAGTTGTATTTCCCCACAACTGTTAAGTGGAGAAAAATTTTCTCCATAAAACAGAGGGAAAATGAAATGACATCTGAAAACTTCCATCAGGACCTGCAAATAATAGATAGATACATGGGGGTATCAGATACAGGGAACGATGCGAATTACAGGGAGGTAGCTGTTTCTGTATTAATGGAAGGACTCAATCAGACAGTAAGGGACAGGGTACAAACATTTTTTGCCTGATTGGATAGCTTGTCGTAGAGAGTGTGCGATTGAACACCATAAGAATATTGCTAGGCGTAGAGAACTGCAGGAGGAGAGGCTGGGGATTGAAAGTATACAGGCTCTTACATCAGAGTCTTATCAGCCTAAACCCCAAAAACCCTGGTGGTAAGAAAAGACCGAGAAATTGTTACATTTGTAAAAAAATAAAGGACATTTTGCTAGAGATTGCAAGAGTAGTAGAGCACATAGCCAATATATACCCCTAGACAGAGAAAACAAGCCACGTTATTAAACACATAGACGGGATCAAGGGACATATAGTAAGGAGTCACGAGCCATATAGAAAACACAGATTCGGTTAATGGGAAGAATGGAATAAATGCAACTTTACCCTTTTGACAGAACTTACTGGGGTTAGGAGGAGGTCCCTAAACTTCTGCTTCTTTCTCTAGCAGAAGTGACCACTAATTAATTTAACAGAAGTTTTGTTAGAGATGGTATACATATAGCGTGCTCCCGTCCAGGAAGTACGAATTATGTTGGATACCCACGAAGACTAAGGTTGCATTTCACTGTTCTAGATACATGTCCATCACAGGTAGAGGAAATTATCTCAAAGATACCGGGTTCCCTATGAATTTAGAATGGACAGGACACTGGATTGATGGCTGGAATAGTCCCAGTAGAGATATAACACACATAGATTTTTTTTTTTTGGGGGGGGGGGGCAGACCGAGTAGAGAATCATTCCCCTTAGTGCCCAATCCAGATGTCAAACTTTGTAAAATCTTCTTTGCCTCTACCAACTTATCTGTTACTAAACTCTATGTGATTTGTCTTCAAAGCTTCCTCTTCATCTCTTACGTCCACCGACAGGGTTACAGTTCAGACGCCACAGGCCTACTCGGTCTTTCAGAGTTCTGCCCAAATCCAGTATATCTCACCAGCATAGGGACACCAGTATTAACGCAGTGTGCCTGGTCATGCACAAAGGGTGGAGAATGAGAATACTGGTGAAGGGAGACTGTGCATAGACACCGATATGCATGATGGCGTGACAGCCTGATGGTGAACGCAAATGTGAAACATTTTCTTTTTATTATTTCCTTTCTCTTTTCACTTTCCACAGATGGTTTACTTCACACAACTGATAATACACAACAGTTAAACACATTGAAATGTAAGATTTATGTTCCCTACAGAAAGGCCGCTGACCCGGAGAGAACTCGTGACAAAGAGCAGAGTGTAGAGAACCTCGTATCACTGGAGTGTCTGTTCCGGGAAGGTTGAGAGGCAGGACTGTTGAAGGGCATCCGAGCACAGATCTAGAACGGTTGTATCATTCTTTGTTATCACCTCCCCCTGGATTTTCTTGTCTTTTCCCCTTCTAATTTTCCTCCTTTCCCTAAACGAAATGGATCGATCACAAGAGACTGCGTTTAGGGTTCTATTAGTAATTCTGGTTTTGATCAAGACAGTTTGTTTTGGTGAGGGTCCCAGAGAGGTCGAGCAGGGATCTGGAATGGGTTCTGATGACGAGTATGAATTTGTAGAATCTCAGGAGCGGCACATTGCTCAAGTAAAGGCTAGCATCAGTAAGCGCTCTGGTAGTCAGGGAGCTCGGAGGCACTGTGAGGGGTTATTGTCTGATGAATGTTGTGTTTGTAGGAATTGTGAGAATATAGTTGAGGATGGGTGCATCCAGAGATGTCAGTCCAACCTTAATATCGACATGGACCGTCATCCGTTGAGTGATTACCACTCACTAGTGAGTAAGGTCTTAAACCAGACAGAATGCTGGGTGTGCTCACAGGTACCTCAAGGTCAGAGCAAGTCAGGATTAGTACCGTACCCTTTAGCAATAGATGAGGTACTCGAATTGCGGGGTGGGAGACCGGTGGACAAGAAATTCAATATCTCTAGGCCCCCTAGTTTGAAGCTCTACCAGTATCATGTAGACAGGTCCTTATTGTGTTTTAATATTTCCAATTACCGAAAACCGGGAAATTGGGAAGTGATGTGGAATAACCAGACAATGACCTTTTCGCACAGAGCTGATAGGATACCCATAGACTCTGAACTTGTACGCCAAATAGCCAACAGTGGGAGGTATTTTCGGTATAGGTATACTCGTTGAAGCAACACCATGTGGGTTGGAAAAGTATCGCCAGGGTATTGTGCTCTTATCACCCAGCCCGATACTTGTACTGAGCAGATGGGAGAACTAGGGATAGGTTTCTTTACTTGGAAAATTTGTAATATGGTGATGTTATATTTTGTCCCCTATGTTCTCCCAGATGATGCCTATTTCATATGTGGGAGGAAGGCGTACAAGTGGCTTGCCCCGAGCTCAGAGGGATTGTGTTATATTGGGAGAGTACTGCCAGAGGTCATGACCATAACCCATGATAAGATGAAAGACGTTCACCGCAGTGCTCAGGCTCCTTATACTCATACTCACTATGAACACATCATCAAGAGGCACCTCATAGATAGGACAGAGCACACAGCCTCTAATTTGATCCACTAATCCACCGGGATTCAGTTCCTTCTCGCATTAGACATTACCCGTACTGCCAGAGGAACTATAAATTATAGGTATATCCATGCGCTAGTGAACTTGATAGATAATATCACTGAGATGTATGACGACACCTTCAGGTATACGGGAAGGGAGTTACAAGCTCACAAGCAGGAACTGATACCACGCAATTGGTTCTCAGGTTTAGGAAAGTCGGCTCAAAATGTCATCATGAGTGTAGGGAAGTTTCTCCTTTGTATCCTGGGAGGCGTCATAATTATTGGTTTGATATTTAGGTGTGTTCGAATTCTGACGCGGCGCAAGCACGGCACAAAATTGATGAGTCTAAGGAGCAAGGGTACTGTTACAGCAGCAGATTTAGTTTACGACCCATCCATAGAGACTGTGATATGATAAGGATTGCAAATTAATTTCATGGCCTGTTTCGTTCACCCGTTTTTCTTTTGTCTCCCCCTCTGCCCAGATACATCCATCCGGAAAAAGACATCAGCCCTACCCAAAATGTTTATGTGAATGTATTTTATATATGTGTCTTATCTTCATCTCTGCAACCTCCAGTTAATGTCACACATAGTCGACAGGTGATATTCACACATACTAGCACTCACATACACTTCACCCTCCATGTATCATCAACTAAATGTGCACCCCATTTGTTGGAACAAGAAGCCGAAAAGATCTCGGTAGTGTTTGTTGGCCCATTTACAGACCCTTAATACGGGATGAGAAGGATTTAATGTATACTTCGCAATACCTTGAAGCTTATGTAGAACATATACGGCACGATGATACATGCCCCTCAGACATGGATTCATACATACTTTTACTATCCCACTAGGTCATACATTTCCCACCTACAACTCTCCTCTGACAACTCCAAGCTTCTGTAGATATTGTGTAGATATTTTTCTGTTTTTATTGATTAGATAGTGGCAGTTATTGGTGACTGCCAAAGGGTGGACTGTCAAAGTCGAAAAATATTGCAGTACACACATCATGTACAAACTACACACAGATGGCCTCCATGCGCGTACTTGCTGTGCGTACGCATATTCGCAATTTGCGAATGGTCGCTCCCGCGGTCCTGCGCATTAGCGCGTGGTATGAGTATTTATGGTAGAGTTTGTGAACACATGGAAGGCTATCAAAATACATGACATATTTAATCCAAATAGTGCACAATGTACACATAGTCTCCATGCACCACATCAGAAATTAACATCAGTTTAAATGGTAACAGAACAAAGGGATTCACCTTTACAGGATAGGAGGGGGACAGAACAAGGTTACAAGGTGGTGTTTGGTATCCAGCTGTAGGGTATTTTAAGGGAAACATTCCGGTGTTGGTTTGAGGAAGATCGCATGTTCCTGCGGATAGTTATGTGCAGGAGCAGAATATAGATATAAACTGTATTTACTGTATATTATGTATGCGGCGGGAATCCAGAGGAGACCACCCACAAGAGCAGTTGGGAAAGACATCGCCTAACTATTCAAACCGACCTATGACCTCTCCTGTACTGTAAATGTGCATTCCTGTGTCCAATGGACAAAGAGATTACAGTATCTATTGTATTGCTTTTTGGAAGAATTGTATAAAGAGAGCTGCTGCAGGCCTGGTCTGACACAAGACTCACAAAGTTATCTATCAGATGACCGAGGACCGGCCGGGTTGCGCAAGCTTGTCCACTCACGTATGTACCATTAAATGTAGCCATTTACTCTGTTATATTGTATTGTATTATTTGTATTGTAACCCCCTTTCAGCAATAATACCCTGTGGTGTCAGAACCCAGCGGTTTAATTACAATCTGGTGTCGTGTCTTCATTGCCCTGCTAAGGTTTAAAGTGTATTATCATTGAATTGCATTGCTGTATAAGGTTTAAAGTGTATTATTATTAGTGATGAGCGGGTTCGGATCCTCGGGATCCGAACCCGCCCGAACTTCACCTTTTTTTTCACGGGTCCGAGCGACTCGAATCCTCCCGCCTTGCTCGGTTAACCCGAGCGCGTCCGAACGTCATCATCCCGCTGTTGGATTCTCGCGAGATTCGGATTCTATATAAGGAGCCGCGCGTCACCGCCATTTTCACACGTGCATTGAGATTGATAGGGAGAGGACGTGGCTGGCGTCCTCTCCGTTATAGTAGAAAAGACTGAGTGACTTAGTTATAATTGTGGGGAGGATTGGGGACGGGGAGCAGCTGTTAGGGAGTACAGTGCAGGGTTTTGATTATAATACCACCAGTGAGTTTAATCCGTTGTTTCTCTGCCTGAAAAAAACGCTCCACCATACTTTATGGCTTTTAAAGGCACACTAGTCACCTATTGCACTGGCTCAAAGATGATTGCTAAGGAACAGCTGAGACAGGTTCAGGATAATAAAGTCCACACAGGGGTGCCATAAAGTCTGTGGCAGGTACACATTAAATCTAGCAGGCAGATGATGTGTGTAACAGCAGTGAAGTAGTCAGGTTTTAAGACTCTGTGATAGTGTAGGACCTGCATGAAGGTGGGGTACCTTGAAAATCGGTATGCAGGCTTCCGTGCATTGGCCAATCCACCAACTAAACCCCCATCATTTATTTATTGAATTGTTGAGGATAAGTGAGTTTACTTTGGTGAGTGCTGGGTTCTTTGTTTGTATATATATATATATATATATAGCAGTACGGTAGGCCACGGCTGTACCTACCTCTGTGTCGTCAGTGCACTCGTCGTCCATAAGTAATATAATACTATACTATCCATCCATCTACATTGTATACCTGTGGTGGGTTTTTTTTTCTTCATACTAGTTTAGCAGTCTGCTGACAGTGTCCACCAGGTCCGTTATTATTATACAGTATATTATATATATATATAGCAGTACGGTAGGCCACGGCTGTACCTACCTCTGTGTCGTCAGTGCACTCGTCGTCCATAAGTAATATAATACTATACTATAGTATCCATCCATCTACATTGTATACCTGTGGTGGCTTTTTTTTTTCTTCATACTAGTTTAGCAGTCTGCTGACAGTGTCCACCAGGTCCGTTATTATTATTATACAGTATATTATATATATATATATATATATAGCAGTACGGTAGGCCACGGCTGTACCTACCTCTGTGTCGTCAGTGCACTCGTCGTCCATAAGTAATATAATACTATACTATCCATCCATCTACATTGTATACCTGTGGTGGTTTTTTTTTTCTTCATACTAGTTTAGCAGTCTGCTGACAGTGTCCACCAGGTCCGTTATTATTATACAGTATATTATATATATATATAGCAGTACGGTAGGACACGGCTGTACCTACCTCTGTGTCGTCAGTGCACTCGTCGTCCATAAGTAATATAATACTATACTATAGTATCCATCCATCTACATTGTATACCTGTGGTGGCTTTTTTTTTCTTCATACTAGTTTAGCAGTCTGCTGACAGTGTCCACCAGGTCCGTTATTATTATACAGTATATTATATATATATATAGCAGTACGGTAGGCCATGGCTGTACCTACCTCTGTGTCGTCAGTGCACTCGTCGTCCATAAGTAATATAATACTATACTATCCATCCATCTACATTGTATACCTGTGGTGGCTTTTTTTTTTCTTCATACTAGTTTAGCAGTCTGCTGACAGTGTCCACCAGGTCCGTTATTATTATTATACAGTATATTATATATATATATATAGCAGTACGGTAGGCCACGGCTGTACCTACCTCTGTGTCGTCAGTGCACTCGTCGTCCATAAGTAATATAATACTATACTATCCATCCATCTACATTGTATACCTGTGGTGGTTTTTTTTATCTTCATACTAGTTTAGCAGTCTGCTGACAGTGTCCACCAGGTCCGTTATTATTATACAGTATATTATATATATATATAGCAGTATGGTAGGCCACGGCTGTACCTACCTCTGTGTCGTCAGTGCACTCGTCGTCCATAAGTAATATAATACTATACTATAGTATCCATCCATCTACATTGTATACCTGTGGTGGCTTTTAGTTGTGCGCATTAAAATATGGAGAACAAAAATGTGGAGGTTAAAAAAATAGGGAAAGATCAAGATCCACTTCCACCTCGTGCTGAAGCTGCTGCCACTAGTCATGGCCGAGACGATGAAATGCCATCAACGTCGTCTGCCAAGGCCGATGCCCAATGTCATAGTACAGAGCATGTAAAATCCAAAACACAAAAGATCAGTAAAATGACCCAAAAATCAAAATTAAAAGCGTCTGAGGAGAAGCGTAAACTTGCCAATATGCCATTTACGACACGGAGTGGCAAGGAACGGCTGAGGCCCTGGCCTATGTTCATGGCTAGTGGTTCAGATTCACATGAGGATGGAAGCACTCATCCTCTCGCTAGAAAAAAGAAAAGACTTAAGCTGGCAAAAGCACAGCAAAGAACTGTGCGTTCTTCGAAATCACAAATCCCCAAGGAGAGTCCAATTGTGTCGGTTGGGATGCCTGACCTTCCCAACACTGGACGGGAAGAGCTTGCGCCTTCCACCATTTGCACGCCCCCTGCAAGTGCTGGAAGGAGCACCCGCAGTCCAGTTCCTGATAGTCAAATTGAAGATGTCAGTGTTGAAGTACACCAGGATGAGGATATGGGTGTTGCTGGCGCTGGGGAGGAAATTGACAAGGAGTATTCTGATGGTGATGTGGTTTGTTTAAGTCAGGCACCCGGAGAGACACCTGTTGTCCGTGGGAGGAATATGGCCATTGACATGCCTGGTCAAAATACAAAAAAAATCAGCTCTTCAGTGTGGAAGTATTTCAACAGAAATGCGGACAACTGGTGTCAAGCCGTGTGTTGCCTTTGTCAAGCTGTAATAAGTAGGGGTAAGGACGTTAACCACCTCAGAACATCCTCCCTTATACGTCACCTGCAGCGCATTCATAATAAGTCAGTGACAAGTTCAAAAACTTTGGGCGACAGCGGAAGCAGTCCACTGACCAGTAAATCCCTTCCTCTTGTAACCAAGCTCCCGCAAACCACACCACCAACTCCCTCAGTGTCAATTTCCTCCTTACCCAGGAAAGCCAATAGTCCTGCAGGCCATGTCACTGGCAAGTCTGACGAGTCCTCTCCTGCCTGGGATTCCTCCGATGCATCCTTGAGTGTAACGCCTACTGCTGCTGGCGCTGCTGTTGTTGCTGCTGGGAGTCGATCGTCATCCCAGAGGGGAAGTCGGAAGACCACTTGTACTACTTCCAGTAAGCAATTGACTGTCCAACAGTCCTTTGCGAGGAAGATGAATATCACAGCAGTCATCCTGTTGCAAAGCGGATAACTCAAGCCTTGACAACTATGTTGGTGTTAGACGTGCGTCCAGTATCCGCCGTTAGTTCACGGGGAACTAGAGAATTGCTTGAAGTAGTGTGCCCCCATTACCAAATACCATCTAGGTTCCACTTCTCTAGGCAGGCGATACCGAGAATGTACACGGACGTCAGAAAAAGAGTCACCAGTGTCCTAAAAAATGCAGTTGCACCCAATGTCCACTTAACCACGGACATGTGGACAAGTGGAGCAGGGCAGACTCAGGACTATATGACTGTGACAGCCCACTGGGTAGATGTATTGCCTCCCGCAGCGGCGGCACCAGTAGCAGCATCTCGCAAACGCCAACTCGTTCCTAGGCAGGCTACGCTTTGTATCACCGCTTTCCAGAATACGCACACAGCTGAAAACCTCTTACGGCAACTGAGGAAGATCATCGCAGAATGGCTTACCCCAATAGGACTCTCCTGGGGATTTGTGGCATCGGACAACGCCAGCAATATTGTGCGTGCATTACATCTGGGCAAATTCCAGCACGTCCCATGTTTTGCACATACCTTGAATTTGGTGGTGCAGAATTATTTAAAAAACGACAGGGGCGTGCAAGAGATGCTGTCGGTGGCCAGAAGAATTGCGGCCCACTTTCGGCGTACAGGCACCGCGTACAGAAGACTGGAGCACCACCAAAAACACCTGAACCCGCCCTGCCATCATCTGAAGCAAGAGGTGGTAACGAGGTGGAATTCAACCCTCTATATGCTTCAGAGGATGGAGGAGCAGCAAAAGGCCATTCAAGCCTATACATCTGGCCACGATATAGGCAAAGGAGGTGGTATGCACCTGTCTCAAGCGCAGTGGAGAATGATTTCAACGTTGTGCAAGGTTCTGCAACCTTTTGAACTTGCCACACGTGAAGTCAGTTCAGACACTGCCAGCCTGAGTCAGGTCATTCCCCTCATCAGGCTTTTGCAGAAGAAGCTGGAGGCATTGAAGGAGGAGCTAAAACAGAGCGATTCCGCTAGGCATGTGGGACTTGTGGATGGAGCCCTTCATTCGCTTAACCAGGATTCACGGGTGGTCAATCTGTTGAAATCAGAGCACTACATTTTGGCCACCGTGCTCGATCCTAGATTTAAAACCTACGTTGGATCTCTCTTTCCGGCAGACACAAGTCTGCAGAGGTTCAAAGACCTGCTGGTGAGAAAATTGTCAAGTCAAGCGGAACGCGACCCGTCAACATCTCCTCCTTCACATTCTCCCGCAACTGGGGGTGCGAGGAAAAGGCTACGAATTCCGAGCCCACCCACTGGCGGTGATGCAGGGCAGTCTGGAGCGACTGCTGATGCTGACATCTGGTCCGGACTGAAGGACCTGCCAACGATTACTGACATGTCGTCTACTGTCACTGCATATGATTCTCTCACCATTGAAAGAATGGTGGAGGATTATATGAGTGACCGCATCCAAGTAGGCACGTCAGACAGTCCGTACGTATACTGGCAGGAAATAGAGGCAATTTGGAGGCCCTTGCAGAAACTGGCTTTATTCTACCTAAGTTGCCCTCCCTCCAGTGTGTACTCCGAAAGAGTGTTTAGTGCCGCCGCTCACCTTGTCAGCAATCGGCGTACGAGGTTACTTCCAGAAAATGTGGAGAAGATGATGTTCATTAAAATGAATTATAATCAATTCCTCCGTGGAGACATTCACCAGCAGCAATTGCCTCCAGAAAGTACACAGGGACCTGAGATGGTGGATTCCAGTGGGGACGAATTAATAATCTGTGAGGAGGGGGATGTACACAGTGAAAGGGGTGATGAATCGGACGATGATGATGAGGTGGACATCTTGCCTCTGTAGAGCCAGTTTGTGCAAGGAGAGATTGATTGCTTCTTTTTTGGTGGGGGCCCAAACCAACCAGTCATTTCAGTCACAGTCGTGTGGCAGACCCTGTCGCTGAAATGATGGGTTCGTTAAAGTGTGCATGTCCTGTTTATACAACATAAGGGTGGGTGGGAGGGCCCAAGGACAATTCCATCTTGCACCTCTTTTTTCTTTCATTTTTCTTTGCGTCATGTGCTGTTTGGGGAGCATTTTTTTGAAGGGCCATCCTGCGTGACACTGCAGTGCCACTCCTAGATGGGCCAGGTGTTTGTGTCGGCCACTAGGGTCGCTTAGCTTAGTCACACAGCTACCTCATTGCGCCTCTTTTTTTCTTTGCGTCATGTGCTGTTTGGGGAGTATTTTTTTGAAGGGCCATCCTGCGTGACACTGCAGTGCCACTCCTAGATGGGCCAGGTGTTTGTGTCGGCCACTAGGGTCGCTTAGCTTAGTCACACAGCTACCTCATTGCGCCTCTTTTTTTCTTTGCGTCATGTGCTGTTTGGGGAGTATTTTTTTGAAGGGCCATCCTGCGTGACACTGCAGTGCCACTCCTAGATGGGCCAGGTGTTTGTGTCGGCCACTAGGGTCGCTTAGCTTAGTCACATAGCTACCTCATTGCGCCTCTTTTTTTCTTTGCGTCATGTGCTGTTTGGGGAGTATTTTTTTTTTTTAAAGTTAGAGTTTTTATTGAGAGTGGTCAGTAATCACAAGGTTAACAAGAACAGACTTGTGCAGGTTAGGGCATAGACTATGAAAACAGCCATTTCACACATCGAGTTAGAAATATAAAAACAATTCTATGAAACTGATAATATTGATAATATGCTCCCTGCTAATTTCTAAGCGCGTACTTGACCTGTCTCGTTTTATTTTATAGATATAATATAAATTTTATACTAAAACTGAGAATAAATCTGTGAAGAGTGAAAGTAAAAGAGAAAAAGAAAGGGCAGGGAGAAAGGACGCTAGAGTATATAGCTTAATTGAGGGAACTCCTTGGGTAAATTACCTATAGGGAGGCCAGAAGGTGAGAACAATTCCCCGTATCAATAGGAGAGGGGGGGATAACATAGGTGATAGAGGTATTAGCGGAGTTAGCAGTATTAGCAGCATCAACACAGTCCGGGCATCAATAAAGACCGAGCGAGGTACCAAGGAGACCAGATGTTGTGGAACTGGGCCACCGTGTTATTTCTTAGGCTTGTAATATATTCCATACTGGCTATATAATTGATCTTGGATATCAGTAATGTCTTGGAGGGAGGTTGATGGTCTTTCCAGCATTTAGCTATCAGAGATTTTGCTGCCATGCAAAGTATCATGGCAAGCTTGTCCTGGGTTTTGGGTAACATTGGTATGGGGGCTTGAAGTAGAGCAGTTTCAGGAGAGAGGTCTAAATTATGTCCGCATGTTTGAGCAACAAGTGCTCCTACCATTTTCCAAAATGGGCGGATCGAGGGGCACGTCCACCATATGTGGTAAAAGGTGCCCTCCTCTCCACAGAGTCTCCAACACATATTTGATGTCGTGGGGTAGATGGAATGTAATCTGGATGGAACCAAGTACCACCTGGTGTAGACTTTATAGCACGTTTCCCTGAGTGCCACACTAATAGACGCTTTAGCTATGCGTATTCTGATTTCTTCCCATAAATCATCTTCCAACGGATGGGAGAGATCTGATTCCCAGGCTAGTTCATGGGGTTCGCGGTCAGGGGGGTCTGGGGTCAGGATAGAGTTGTATATTGTTGAGATGTTCCCCTTTTTGCCAATTGAAAGTAAGCACATATGTTCAAAGGAGGTGGGTGGTTTCAAAGGTGTATTTTTAAGCTGAGATTTGAGAAAGCTGAGAATTTGAATGTAATGGTAATGACACGAGGATGGCACACCAAGGCACTCCTGAAAATCTCCAAACGATGTCGGTGCTGAGTGGCCTTTAACATGGATGAATCTCGTGATGCCCTGAGATTGCCATGGGGCCGCTATTTTTCGCTCGCAGCCAGGGGGGAAGGCAGGGTGTCCCCAGATAGGTGTTAAGGGTGAGGGGTGTGAGGATAGATTGTAGGTACTGCGGAGTTTGTCCCATAGTCCCAGGGTGAATTTAATCGTAGGGATTGAATAGGCCGAGGCTGGTCTGCAGGGCCCGGGGAGCCATAGAAGAGAGTCGAGGGGGACTCCCTGATATATTGAGTTCTCAATATCGACCCATTTTCTGTTCCCTTGTGGGGAATGCCAAGACACCATGTGGTTAAGGTGACAGGCATTAAAATAAGCCTGAAGGTTAGGGTACCCCAATCCGCCTGAAGTAGCACTTTTAGTCAACAGAGTTCGTCTTAATCGAGATTTACGGTGAGCCCAGATAAATTTGTTGCACAATGATTGCAATGAAGCCAGAGTCACTCGGGGCACCATTATCGGAATGGTCTGAAATAGGTAAAGAATGCGGGGGAGGAGATTCATTTTCAGGGCATTGATTCGTCCAATCCATGAAATGAATAATCTGTCCCATTTGTCCAGGTCTTGGGCGAGAGTTTTAATCATAGGGACATAATTAGCCTGGTATAGGTTGGTATAGGATTTAGTGATGAATATGCCGAGGTATTTGATAGCCGAAGGTCTCCAAAGAAAAGGGAAAGATGAGGTTAGAATCAAATGGGTTTGGGATGGGATATTAAATGCGAGGGCCTCGGATTTGGTATGATTTACTTTATAACCAGAGAGGGTTCCATATAGGAGTAATTCTTTTTGTAGATTAGGAAGAGAAATCAAAGGGTTGGACAATGTCAGGAGCACGTCGTCTGCAAATAATGATATTTTGTATGATTTCTGTCCCACTGTAATCCCCCCGATGTCTGCATTAAGTCTAATACGGGCCGCGAGAGGTTCGATGCAGAGAGCAAAAAGTAGGGGCGAGAGAGGGCAGCCTTGACGAGTGCCATTCTTCAAACTAAATCGAGGTGAACTCAGTCCATTGGTCAGGACCATAGATGTAGGGTTGGAATAGAGGGCCTCTATTGCAGTGATGAAATGTCCATGGAGGCCAAACCTTGATAAGGTAGAAAACAAAAAAGACCAGGAAATGCGATCAAATACTTTTTCGGCGTCTAGCGCCAAGGCAATCGCTGGTGTTTTTGTCGAGTTTATTTGGTGAATCAGATTAATGGTGCGTCTGGTGTTATCCGAGGCCTGACGGCCAGGGATAAATCCCACTTGGTCAGGGTCTATTAATGATGGTAACACAACGTTCAGACGGGTTGCTAATATTTTGGCAAAAAGTTTGAGGTCGGTGTTTATCAAAGATATGGGTCTGTAATTTGTGCAGTGCAAGGGATCTTTTCCGGGCTTCGGAATTACAATAATGCGGGATGTCGTAGAGTCGGTATGAAAGGGCGCGCCTCGTAATATTTTATTAAATAGGGAGGCCATATGAGGGACGAGTTGAGGGGCGAAGGTCTTGTAATACACCATCGGATAGCCATCCGGGCCAGGTGCTTTGGAGGGTTTCTGGGTTTTCAGTGCCGCTTCTACTTCCTCAACAGAGATATCAGCATTGAGAGTAGAGTTAGTTGCTTCGTCTATACGAGGAAGAGCGCATGAATCTAAATACTGTTGTGTCTGGTCGGCTTGTGCTAGGGGGTCGGACGGGGGATCAAGGTTATAGAGTGTCCTGTAATAGTCAAAAAAGATATTATTAATTTTTTTGGGGTCGTAAGTAATGTTGCCTGAAGGTTGTCTGATAGTATGGATGCATTGGTTAGCCTTTTTGGCTCGTATTTGGTTAGCTAATAAAGTATGTGCCTTGTTACTTTTCTCGTAAAACGATTGATTAGCCCACCGAAGCGAGCGCTCAATATTCTCCGCCAAGAGAGATTGTAGGTCATCGCGTGCTTTAGAGAGTTCGGCTAGAGTTTTTTTAGAAAATGTGCGTTTGTGTTCCTGGTCCAACGTTGCAATCTTATCGGTTAATAGGGCGATTTGGTTTTCTCGGTTTCTCTTGCGGTGGGATGCATATTGGATAATGGATCCCCTGATAACCGCCTTATGGGCTTCCCATATAGTGGCTATACTGCAGTCACCCTCTACGTTAATCGTGAAATATTCTTTAAGCTCTGTTTTAATCAAGTCCTGAAATTTAGGGATCTTCGATAGCGTCTCGTTTAGTCTCCATGTCGGTCTGCCGTCAGGTATGTCAAAAATGTCAAATGTTGCGGTTAAAGCCGAATGGTCAGTCCAGGTAAGTTGGACTATCGAGGAAGCGAGCGGTGCGGGAGAGAGGTGCACAACTCAGGAACAAATCAATACGGGAATACACATCGTGCGGATTGGAGTAGAAAGTATAGTCCCTGGTGGTCGGGTTGAGAAATCGCCAGACGTCGAACAAACCAGCCCCGGCCATGCCCCTGTGTAATGCGGAGGAATTTGGGGTTTGACTACTGCGTATAGGTCCGGACCTGTCCATGCCCGTGAGAGCCATATTGAAATCTCCACCAACAAGTACTTTGCCTCGTCGATATGAGTAGAGGTCATTGAAAAACTTGCGAAAGAATTTGGATTGGGCAGTGTTTGGAGAGTACAGATTAGCCAAGGTAACCTCCTCGTGTCCGATTTTTCCCCTCACCATTACGTATCGACCTTCATTGTCGTGTTTACAGTCTATGAGTTGGAAAGGAATGGACCCCCTTATTAAGATAGCCACCCCATGTTTTTTTGCTGTATGATTAGAATACCAGGCCATAGGAAATTGTTTAGATGTCAGGGAGGGATGGGAACCCGATTTCAAGTGTGTCTCCTGCAAGAAAATCACGTCACCC
The DNA here is from genome assembly GCF_028390025.1 of Pseudophryne corroboree. Taxonomy (NCBI): domain Eukaryota; kingdom Metazoa; phylum Chordata; class Amphibia; order Anura; family Myobatrachidae; genus Pseudophryne; species Pseudophryne corroboree. The sequence goes on along the minus strand of NC_086446.1, from coordinate 394,186,073 downwards.
TTTAATGCTCTGAGAGATCTGTGGAGATGAGAGCGTTTCTGGGGAGTGTTCAGCCCTTTAACGTTAATGGACAGGCATTTTAGCGGCATGTTTGAAACTGAAGAGGGAGTAATTCGCTGGAAATCCCTAGGGACCCGGACTGTGCGTACTGCAATCGGGGTCTAAGGGAGAGGAGGGGGACAGAAGAAAGAGAAACAAAAAAGAATAAAGCAGACGTAGTATCCAGCAGGCAGGATACTCGGCTGCCAAGTTTGAGCTCTCAAAGAAAAGAGAGATGAGAGCCCACTGGTGGGATACAAATGCAATATAACAGACGAGGGTGTTGACCCTCTACGCTTGTAAATAACTTTAATCCCTAAAATTCGGGGGAGGAGGTATCAAGAGAGCACTGACGCCCCCCACCCAAAACCACTAATATACGGAATGGGCGGACCGTCTTGTAGCAAACTAGGTTCTCTCTATACCTCAGGAACAGGATATTCCCTAATATAGAGCACTATAACATGACTAGTCATATAACAAATAGTATCAAATTAGTGATAACAGTAGAACAAGTGGTAAGATCGCCTGCCAGGCCGTCGGCCCGAGACACCCCACACGATATCGGGAAAGGATTCAATCCAATATTCTCTCGATATGGCAATGTCTCCAAGCCGCCGACCCGCCCAGCGAGATAGCAACTTAGCTGTACATGAGGTGTAAATGTCCGCCAGCAAGAACCTTTTAAAAAAAAAAAAAATGGACATTAGCGCATGGAGCGGGACCTACAACAAAGCTTACTTAGCATTTGAGCAAAAATTAGAATAACATCGAGTATATTAAACGTTACTAAAACATTGAGATTACACTAAAAGAACTTCTTGTCTATGAGGTAGCAGCTGGAGACAGCTGTAACTTTCGAAGCAATTTGTCTCCGTCATCAGGAGAGCGGATGGTGTGAATTTTGCCATCAATCTCCACAATGAGGCGGAAAGGGAATCCCCAACGATATTTATATCCATTGTCACGTAATGTGGAGGTAACAGCGCGTAAATCGCGTTGTTTAGCAATGGTCACCGGTGACAGGTCTTGATAGATCTGAAGCCTGGAGTCTTCGAACAAGATTGAGGTTGAATTTCTGCATGCCAGCGTGATATTATTCTTAATCTTGAAGGACAGAAATCGGAGGATAACATCGCGGGGAGGCTCCGAGTGTTTCGGTTTAGGTCTCAGGGCGCGATGAGCTCTTTCTATCGCTATGGCGGAATTTGAAAGCGACGGGACCAGGTGTATAAACAAGCGTTGGAGGTATGGTTCCAGTTCGGAGGCTGTGATAGATTCAGGGACATTGCGGATACGCAAATTATTCCGTCTTTCGCGATTTTCACTGTCCTCAACTTTATCCTTAAGAAGTTCCAATTCGCTGGATAGGTAACTCATGTCTTCACCTGTTTGTTTATGAAAATTTTGTTGGTGATCCATCCGTGCTTCCAGTGCGGTAGTGCGAGAGTCTAGTGTCGCCATATCAGATTTTAATTCTCCAATCGCTGTCTGGAGAGCCGTCGTAAATGAATTCTTAAGGTCTAGTATCATGTTCTGGAGGGATTGAATGTCCGCCTTAGTTGAGGGTGCGTCCGTCTGGTCCATGATGGGTGTAGGCATCGGTGAGGGTGGAGATGAAGCTTCTGACGGTTTTTCCCGGCGTGAGAAGTGTTGTGAGATATCTTGTGTAGCTCCTGATTTTTTTGCTCTGGTGTTCGCTCTGCTCATAATATCTGGTGAACGGAGAACGTCCTGTTAAGGAGTGATAACAAAGATGGTCCACCTGGATGTTACGTATTCAACAATTGGTCCGGGTGGGGGGGAAGTCAGGCATTCATGAGATTACATCAATTATAGGACATTAAATCCTATCAATCTGTGAAAGCAGTGAGAGGAGTTCACGGGAGAGCGTCCTGATTCACCATACACTTTTCCGTGGTTGTATGGGATGTAGTGTAGGAGATATGAAACAGCAGCAGCGGAGGTGAGGTTTTAATTTAATTCCTTGTTAAAATAGGAAGATCATTTCCACACAGCTCCTGTAGGGGCAGCATAGGGCATATAAGGTAAGATGGGCCTGTTCTGCCACCTCCAAGATGGTCGCCGTCAAAAGTGAGTGGAGTGCCCTTCTATGGACTTTCTTTGCTATGCCCCCAGGTGTTTATTTAATGTTGGGCATCCCCAGGCCCCTCAACGACCTCCGCTCGCCCCCCCCCCCCTTCCACCTCCGCGGTCCGCGGGTGTTGTGCTGTGGTGTAGCGCCTGAGTTCCGTCAGGCGCCACATCCAATATGGCCGCCGCCACCGGAGCTCCTTGAGGCCGTTCGGCTCCGGCCCCGCTCGTTCAGGGACACTTATCTGTGTCTCTGCAGTGTTGTCCAGGCCTCCTAGGTAAGGGGTATGTGGTGTGGAAGCGGGGAAGGCCGGGGAGCAGCGCTTTGACGGCCGGGCGGCGGGTGATACCGGGCGGGGATGGGAGCAAATTTAGGCCCCGGCTTCACCTCTCTGGGAAGGCCACAACCCGCAAGCACTGGGCAAGCCCGTGCTCCGGCTTTGCAGCTCACTCCCTAAGTGCCCTAGTCCACAGGGGCAATTGTGGGGTGGTGTGGGGGAGAGGCAGGTGGGGAAAAGTTATATTTATGGGTTATTTGATTTTAAACCCGCAGGAGCTCTCTGAGTGCACTACCTCCCAGTCAGGCCTCAAGCCACGCCCCCTGGGGAGTATTTTTTTGAAGGGCCATCCTGCCTGACACTGCAGTGCCACTCCTAGATGGGCCAGGTGTTTGTGTCGGCCACTTGTGTCGCTTAGCTTAGCCATCCAGCGACCTCGGTGCAAATTTTAGGACTAAAAATAATATTGTGAGGTGTGAGGTGTTCAGAATAGACTGAAAATTAGTGGAAATTATGGTTATTGAGGTTAATAATACTATGGGATCAAAATGACCCCCAAATTCTATGATTTAAGCTGTTTTTTAGGGTTTTTTGAAAAAAACACCCGAATCCAAAACACACCCGAATCCGACAAAAAAAATTCGGTGAGGTTTTGCCAAAACGCGTTCGAACCCAAAACACGGCCGCGGAACCGAACCCAAAACACAAAACCCGAAAAATTTCCGGTGCACATCACCAGAGCCGGCCTTAGGCATAGGCAAACTAGGCAAATGCCTAGGGCATTTGGTATGCTTAGGGGCACCAATAGCTTCTGCTGATTAAAATGATATGCAGCATGCCTATATTCTGTGTGTGACTGCGGCTGTATCTGCATACGAAATGCTATGTTGCAGTGTAGTCCTGGAAATCACTGTAATGTAGCAATTCATATGCAGATATAGCCGCAGTCGCACACAGAATATAGGCATGCTGCATATCATTTTAATCAGCAGAAGTTGCTTGTGCATCCTAGCCACATAGTAATGCAAATAAGATGCATTTTCATAAACAAAAGGCGCCCGATGTTAGCAGAGCTGCCAGCTGACTCATGCCAGGCATCTCCTGCAGAACTAGCGGCGTTGCTAGGGGGCACCAGCCAAAATCTTGCCTAGGGCATCATATTGGTTAGGGCCGGCTCTGCACATCACTAATTATTATTGCATTGCATTGCTGTAGAAGGTTTAAAGTGTATCTCTGGGTGTGTACGCGCTGTGAGTACTTTGTACCATCAGCGCGGCGTTTGTACGCTAAGTCCGTACACAGCACGGGACTTTGTACGCTAATAGCGTACAAAGTACGTCGAGTGTGTATTAAGTACAGCGGCCGCAGCTGCTCCATGGTAAAATGTATTAAGGTGTGTTTAAGGTATAGCTTTCATTCCTGCATATAAAACGGCATTGTCAAACCACACTTAAATTGCCCAATCTCGTCCGATTTTGGAAGCAATAAAAGTGCTGGGCCGGATCAGTACCTGGAGGGGGACCCCCAGAGAATATCCGGTGTAGTGGGTTCTTTCAGTAAACAAGAATCCAGTCTAGCGTTGACAGCAGATTCATACATTTGCTTATATTCCTACTTGACATCTGTGTCACGCTATTAGGAGTCTTTTCAAACATCATCCTACCCAGGCTGATGACCATTAGATGTAAATTATAGGTAAGATAGGACATACTGAACAAGAAATTATTTCTCAGTATTGTTCCAGCTTACAGGTTGTAACAAAATATTCACCAGAGGGCGCTATTATCCAGCCCCTACTTTAGGGCTACCAATTATATCCTGCTGCATATTTGGCAATTTGCCTGAAAATAATCTAAATCCCAGATAGGGATATTTTCAATTTATTGCATAACATTGAAAATATAGTGATCAGTGTGTACATTACTGCATATACAATTCACAGGAGGGATCACTATTCATTTTAATACTCAAATTATTAAAAGTTACGTTTTAATTACAATCAGAAATACAAAAAAAAATTAGTGTCATTACTGAGTGCGCCAAAAAAGGGTCTTTCTTTCTTGCCTTTCGTAAACTCAAAGAGAACATGCAAACACCACATTATACAAATTACAGTACATGAGTTTAGCAAGTAATCTACAGTATGTATAGACTTTGCTTGAGTCTGAACAGTTACTGGAATTTATCATGTTTCCCCATAGATGAGTCTGTTATTTATTTATTTTTTTCATTGTATCCTATATTATAAAATCCAAGTCTGCTCCTTACCTCTGTTATGTGCGCTGCCGGGCACTAGAAGCTGCCACACAGACCAAATGATTCATTTGTGTGCTAGAAGCTGACACAGCTCAAAGTAAATCGAATACTGCAGGGAGATGTTACAGCATCCTACCCTGCTGCTGCTAATATTAATAACACTGATCTATCTGTTTCACACTTGCTGCATATGGAGAGAGGGGGGATGGGGAGAGAGAGTGGGGGTAGAAGCAGATAGGCACTGGGGGTGGAGAGTGGGGCAGGGGCAGATAGAGCATATGGGAGGAAGAAAGAGGGCAGGAGCAGTCAGCCCTAGGCATAGGCAAACTAGGCAAATGCTTAGGGCATTTGGAATGCCATGGACACAAGAAGATTCTACTGATTAAAATGATATGCAGCATGCCTATATTCTGTGTGTGACTGCGTCTCTATCTGCATACGAAATGCATTACTAATGTGCGGCATTATGTGCATAAGGGCCCTCATTCCGAGTTGTTCGCTCGTTCTTTTTCATCGCATCGCAGTGAAAATCCGCTTAGTACGCATGCGCAAAGTTCGCACTGCGACTGCGCCAAGTAACTTTACTATGAAGAAAGTATTTTTACTCACGGCTTTTTCTTCGCTCCGGCGATCGTAATGTGATTGACAGGAAATGGGTGTTACTGGGCGGAAACACGGCGTTTCAGGGGCGTGTGGCTGAAAACGCTACCGTTTCCGGAAAAAACGCAGGAGTGGCCGGAGAAACGGTGGGAGTGCCTGGGCGAACGCTGGGTGTGTTTGTGACGTCAACCAGGAACGACAAGCACTGAACTGATCGCACAGGCAGAGTAAGTCTGGAGCTACTCTGAAACTGCTAAGTAGTTAGTAATCGCAATATTGCGAATACATCGGTCGCAATTTTAAGAAGCTAAGAATCACTCCCAGTAGGCGGCGGCTTAGCGTGTGTAACTCTGCTAAATTCGCCTTGCGACCGATCAACTCGGAATGAGGGCCAAGGTGTACTACAGTACTTTGTGGCGTAACGTACTATATAAAAAAATAAGATTTTAAACCTACCGGTAAATCTTTTTCTCCTAGTCCGTAGAGGATGCTGGGGACTCCGTAAGGACCATGGGGTACAGACGGACTCCGCAGGAGACATGGGCACCTAAACTAACTTTCTAGTATGGTGTGCACTGGCTCCTCCCTCTATGCCCCTACTCCAGACCTCAGTTAGAGAACTGTGTCCAGAGGAGATGGACAACACGAGGAAAGGATTTTGTTAATCTAAGGGCAAGATTCATACCAGCCCACACCAATCATACCATATAACCTGGAATACACATAACCAGTTAACAGTATGAACAAACAACAGTACCGGTCCAAGACCGGGTCTAACTGTAACATAACCCTTATGTAAGCAATAACTATATACAAGCCTTGCAGATTTTCCGCACTGGGTCGGGCGCCCAGCATCCTCTACGGACTAGGAGAAAAAGATTTACCGGTAGGTTTAAAATCTTATTTTCTCTTACGTCCTAGAGGATGCTGGGGACTCCGTAAGGAACATGGGGTTTATACCAAAGCTCCCAATCGGGCGGGAGAGTGCAGATGACTCTGCAGCACCGACTGAGCAAATGCTAGGTCCTCATCAGCCAGGGTATCAAACTTGTAGAATTTAGCAAAAGTGTTTGTCCCCGACCAAGTTGCTGCTCGGCAAACCTGTAATGCCGAGACGCCCCGGGCAGCCGCCCAAGAAGAGCCCACCTTCCTAGTGGAATGGGCCTTTACTGAATGCGGTAACGGCAATCCAGCCGTAACATAAGCCTGCTGAATCGTGTTACAGATCCAGTGAGCAATAGTCTGCTTCGAAGCAGGCGCGCCAATCTTGTTGGCAGCATACAGGACAAACAATGCATCTGTTTTCCTAATCCTGGCCGTCCTGGCTACATAAATTTTTAAGGCCCTGACTGCATCCAGGGACATGGAATCCTCCAAGTCACTCGTAGCCACAGGCACCACAATAGGTTGGTTCATATGAAATGAAGACACCAGCTTGGGTAAAAATTGAGGACGAGTCCTCAATTCCGCTCTATCTACGTGAAAAATCAAGTAAGGGCTCTTGTAAGACAAGGCCGCCAATTCTGACACACGCCTCGCAGATGCCAAGGCTAACAACATGACCACCTTCCAGGTGAGAAATTTCAACTCCACCGTTTTAAGGGGTTCAAACCAGTGTGATTTAAGGAACTGCAACACCACGTTCAGGTCCCATGGTGCCACCGGGGCACAAAAGGAGGCTGGATGTGTAGTACTCCTTTTACAAATGTCTGGACTTCTGGGAGAGAAGCCAATTCCTTCTGAAAGAATATTGACAAGGCCGAAATCTGTACTTTAACAGAGCCTAACTTTAGGCCCATATCCACTCCTGTCTGTAGGAAGTGGAGAAAACGACCCAGATGGAAATATTCCGTAGGAGCATTCTTGGTTTCACACCAAGAGACATATTTCCGACAGATACGGTGATAATGTTTTACCGTCACCTCCTTCCTAGCCTTTATTAGAGTAGGTATGACCTCCTCCGGAATACCCTTCTCCGCTAGGATCCGGCGTTCAACCGCCATGCCGTCAAACGTAACCGCGGTAAGTCTTGGAACATGCAGGGCCCCTGCTGTAACAGGTCTTCCCTTAGAGGAAGAGGCCAGGGATCTTCCGTGAGCATCTCCTGAAGATCTGAGTACCAGGCCCTTCGAGGCCAGTCTGGAACAATGAGTATTGTTTGTACTCTTTTTCGATTTATGATCCTCAACACTTTTGTGATGAGAGGAAGAGGAGGAAACACGTAGACCGACTGGAATACCCATGGTGTTACCAGAGCATCTACTGCTATTGCCTGAGGGTCCTGGGACCTGGCATAATACCTCCAAAGCTTCTTGTTGAGGCGTGACGCCATCATGTCTATTTGAGGAACTCCCAAGAGATCCGTTATCTCTGCAAAGACTTCTTGATGAAGTCCCCACTCTCCTGGATGGAGATCGTGTCTGCTGAGGAAGTCTGCTTCCCAGTTGTCCACTCCCGGAATGAAGACAGCTGACAGAGCACTTACGTGATTTTTCACCCAGCGAAGAATCCTGGTGGCTTCCGCCATCGCGACTCTGCTTCTTGTCCCGCCTTGGTGGTTCACATGAGCTACTGCTGTGACATTGTCTGATTGAATCAGAACCGGTAGGTTGCGAAGAAGAATCTCCGCTTGTCGAAGGCCGTTGTATATGGCCCTTAGCTCCAACACGTTGATGTGTAGACAGGACTCCTGGTCTGACCATAGTCCCTGAAAATTTCTTCCTTGGGTGACTGCTCCCCATCCTCGGAGGCTCGCGTCCGTGGTTACCAGGATCCAGTTCTGAATGCCGAACCTGCGACCCTCTAGAAGGTGAGCACTTTGCAGCCACCATAGAAGAGACACCCTGGCCCTGGGGGACAGTGTTATTTTTTGATGTCATTGTAGATGGGACCCGGACCATATGTCCAGAAGATCCCATTGAAATGTCCTTGCATGGAACCTGCCGAAGGGAATGGCCTCATAAGTTGCGACCATTTTCCCCAGAACCCGAGTGCATTGATGAGCTGACACTCTTTTCGGCTTCAGTAGTTCTCGGACCATGTTCTGGAGGTCCTGGACTTTTTCCAATGGGAGGAAAACTTTCTTTTGTTCCGTGTCCAGTATCATGCCAAGGAAGGCTAGTCGAGTTGTCGGACCCAACTGTGACTTTGGTAGATTGAGAATCCACCCATGTTGCTGAAGCACTCTCTGAGAGAGTGCCACGTTCTCCAGTAATTGCTCTCTTGATCTCGCTTTTATCAGGAGATCGTCCAAGTACGGGATAATTGTGACTCCTCGCTTGCGCAGGATCACAATCATTTCCGCCATTATCTTGGTGAAAATCCTCGGGGCCGTGGACAGCCCAAACGGTAACGTCTGAAACTGGTAATGACAATCCTGTACCGCGAATCTCAGGTACTCCTGATTAGAGGGATATATGGGGACATGAAGGTAAGCATCCTTTATGTCCAGTGACACCATAAATCCCCCCCTTCCAGGCAGGCTATCACCGCTCGGAGCGATTCCATCTTGAATTTGAATCTTTTCAGGTACAGGTTCAGGGATTTTAGGTTTAAAATGGGCCTGACCGAACCATCCGGCTTCGGGACCACAAATAGGGTTGAATAATACCCTTTTCCCTGTTGGCTCAGGGGAACCCTGATAATCACTCGCTGTTGACACAGCGTTTGAATTGCAGCTAGCACTACTTCCCGCTCTGGAGCAGAAGCTGGTAAGGCCGACTTGAAAAATCGGCGTGGGGGCACCTCTTCGAATTCCAGCTTGTAGCCCTGGGAGACTATTTCTATCACCCAAGGGTCCACGTCTGACTGAACCCAGACTTGGCTGAATAGTCGAAGGCGTGCTCCCACCCGAGCGGACTCCAGCAGGGGAGCCCCTGCGTCATGCGGTGGACTTAGCGGAAGTCGGGGAGGACTTCCGCTCTTGGGAACCAGCCTCAGCAGGTGTCCTCTTGCCTCTACCCTTACCTCTGGCGAGGAAAGAGGAGCCCCGACCTCTTCTGGATTTATGCGACCGAAAGGACTGCATCTGATATTGTGGGGGTTTCTTTTGCTGTTGGGGAACAAAAGGTAAAAAGGTCGACTTACCCACCGTAGCTGTAGAGATCAGGTCCGCGAGGCCGTCCCCAAACAATACATCACCTTTGTAAGGTAAAACCTCCATATGCCTTTTTGAGTCTGCATCCCCCGTCCATTGGCAGATCCACAAGGCTCTTCTTGCCGAAATAGCCATAGCATTGGCTCTTGAACCCAGTAAACCAATGTCTCTTTGAGCGTCCCTCATATATAAGACTGCGTCCTTAATATGAGCTAATGTTAACAAAATTGTATCCCTATCTAGGGTATCAAGGTCAGCTGACAGTGTATCTGTCCAAGCTGCTACTGCACTACATACCCATGCCGACGCAATTGCCGGTCTAAGCAAAGTACCAGTATGAGTGTAGATAGACTTTAGTGTAGTCTCTTGCCTGCGGTCCGCAGGGTCCTTGAGGGCCGCAGTGTCAGGGGACGGTAACGCCACCTTCTTGGAAAGGCGTGTTAAGGCTTTGTCCACTGTGGGAAAGGATTCCCAATGTACCCTGTCCTGTGTAGGGAAAGGGTACGCCATAAGAACCCTTTTGGGAATCTGCAGTTTCTTATCTGGAGTTTCCCAAGCTTTTTCACATAACTCATTAATTTCATGGGAAGGAGGAAAGTTTATAACCCGTTTCTTTCCCTTAAATATGTGTATCCTCGTGTCGGGCACCGAGGGCTCATCAGTGATATGTAACACATCTTTTATTGCAATAATCATGCACTGAATACTTTTTGTCACCCTGGGGTGCAGCCTTGCTTCATCATAGTCGACACTGGAATCAGAGTCCGTGTCGGTATCTGTGTCCCTTATTTGTGAGAAGGGACGTTTCTGAGACCCCGACGGGTCCTGTGAGTTGGCACAATCTGTAGATTGATTACCTGCCGACGCTCTGGACTCTGCTTTGTCCAATCTTTCATGCAGTGAAGCTACACTAGCATTTAACATATGCCACATATTCATCCAATCCTGAGTCGGCACCGCCGACTGAGACACACCACTCATCTATTCCACCTCCTCTTTGGATAAGCCTTCCGTTTCAGACATGCCGACACACGTACCGACACCCCACACACACACTGGGATATAACTATAAGGGGACAATTCCCCAAAGAAGGCTCTTTGGAGAGACAGAGAGAGAGTATGCCAGCACACACCAGCGCCAACTGACCCAGGGAAAAAACCCGAGATAGCGCTTTTACATATAAATGTATACAGAATTCCCCACTCACTGCGCTTTAAATATGTGCCCCCCTCTCTTATTTTCAGCCCTCTGATGCTCAGCAGGGGAGAGTCCGGGGAGCCAGCGTTCTCTGCAGCCTCTGTGGAGAAATTGGCGCTGGTTAGTGTTGAGGGATCAAGCTCCGCCCCCTCGCGCGGCGGGCTTCGGTCCCGCTCGAGATTTTGAAAAAAATGGCGGGGATTCGTAGTTTACTGCCCCGCAGCTTAACTACATGCTTCTTGCCTAAAAACGAGGTTTATTGCTGCCCAGGGCGCCCCCCCCCCCCCCCGCACCCTGCACCCATCATTGCCATGTGTGTGTGTAAATGTGGGAGCAATGGCGCGCAGCTACTTGCTGCGCGATTACCTCATGAAGATCTGAAGTCTTCTGCCGCCTGACGTCTTCTTATGATCTGTCATACTCACCCGGCTTCTTTTTTCCGGCATCTGTGAGGAGGATGGCGGCGCGGCTCCGGGACGAACGCCAGGGTGAGACCTGTGTTCCGACTCCCTCTGGAGCTAATGGTGTCCAGTAGCCTAAGTAGCAGAGCCCTTAACTCTTGAGAAGTGGGTCTGCTTCTCTCCCCTCAGTCCCACGATGCAGGGAGTCTGTTGCCAGCAGAGCTCCCTGAAAATAAAAAACCTAACAAAATTATTTTTACAGAAAACTCAGGAGAGCTCCTGTAATGCACCCTATCTCCTCTGGGCACAAGATCTAACTGAGGTCTGGAGGAGGGGCATAGAGGGAGGAGCCAGTGCACACCATACTAGAAAGTTCTTTTAGGTGCCCATGTCTCCTGCGGAGCCCGTCTATACCCCATGTTCCTTACGGAGTCCCCAGCATCCTCTAGGACGTAAGAGAAAGGTCACTACTGTGTGGTCTAATGTGAATAAAGAGCAATATGGTGTGGTGTAATGTGAATAAGAGGCACTACTGTGAGGAGTAAAGTGTTGCTACTGTGTGATGTGACGTGAATAAGAGACACTATTGCATGATATAATGTGAATAAAGTTGCAGTACTGTGTGGCGTAATTTCAACTGTGGGTATTATTGTGTGGCCATGCCCCTTCCCAGCAAGAACCCGCACCGTTTTGGGCTGCGCACCGAATGTGCACACTGTTCCTATTTAAAATATAGGGGTTAGGAGCACCAAAATGAGGACTGCTATGGGTGAGGGGTGATGGTGCTGGGAAAGGGGTACAGGGGCATAGGCAGAATTAGCGTTTGTGCAAGGGGGCACCAGCCAAAATCTTGCCTAGGGCATCATATTGATTAGGGCCAGCTCTGGGCAGGAGGGTTGGGGCAGATAGGTACTTGGGAGAAAGGGGTGTAGGGGCAGATAGGGCATGGGGAGACAGAGAGAGAGAAAGAGGAGTGGTTGGGTTGGATAGTGACGGGTGGAGAGAGTGGAGTGGTAGGGGCAGATAGGAACAGTGGAGAGATGCAGTTTTTTTGCCATATAGTCAGTCACGTCTGTGTGACATGGACACACACGCACACACTACCTATTTACATTGTACCAAACACCATATTCTGTCCCTATATACACTGCACACCCATCCTCTACCATATTCTGCACCCCCCACCATATGCTTCCTCTATATACACACACTGCACCACCATAACCCTCTATATAGTGCCCCCTATATACAGGGCACTCTCTCCTCCATATAATGCTCCCACCATATACCACATACTCTGCACCCCCTCCTCCATATACTATGCTGCAACCCCAGGTTACTTGCCATCCTGGGACTCGCCAACAAGTAGCAGCAGTAACCAGGAAATGGATGCAGGAACCACCAGATGGTCCTGCAGCACTCAGAGTGGAGGCAATGGGGGACATGTGTGGCCACTTACCTGTGATGTGGGTGAAGAGGCAGATAACCAGCTCAATTGCTTTATATATACTGCTAACTGATGGAGGCGTGGGGTCCTGTGCTCTCCCCTCCCACATCCCGCACAGGCCGTGCCCAGACCCCTCTGGCCAGCTGCTGGTGGCTACTGGTGTCCTCTACCCCCCAGACTGGCCGGGAGCTGTGCGGGGACTGGTGAGCTTACACGTGCCAGTACTGGTGTATATAATGCAGCATCATTATAGCCTGCCCATGGATTCGGTATCAATTGTATACCGAAGCGGCATCCTGGCCACCAGCATGCCGGCAGTGGGACAAGCGCTAGAAAGCCCCTTGCGGGGTTGCTGCGTTCGCCACGATGTGGGCACGGTTGGTACCTGCCCTCACCACAGGCATGTGGCACCGGTATTCCGGCATCTGCATTTTGCCACTAGTCGGGATTCCGGCATTGGCATTGTGTCCACCGGGATCCCGACCGCATCTATATTTATAAAAAGGAGATTTATGGTAAGACTTACCATTGTTAAATCTCTTTCTGTGAGGTACATTGGTTCCACAGGGAAACATTGGGGTGTAGAGTTGGATCTTGATCCGAGGCACCGACAGGCTAAAGCTTTGACTGTTCCCAGGATGCACTGCACCGCGTCCTCTATAGCCCTCTATAGCCCTGCCTCCAGGCACTGGAGCTCAGTTTTGTTAACCAGTATAATGCAGTAGCAGGTAAGAGAGACGGTAGATGTTAGTCACATAGACCCACATTCTCACAACAGGAGAAGGGACTAGCGGCTAATGCCATACAAACCAAAAGAAGCTAAGTGCGTCGGGGTGGGTGCCCTGTGGAAACCAGTGTACCGCGCAGAAAGAGATTTAACAATAGTAAATCTTACCATAAATCTCCTTTTCTGCAGCGGGGTACACTGGTATTCCACAAGGAATAATATCGGGGATGTCCTAAATCAGTTCCTCATGGGAGGGTACGCACTGTTGCGGGCACAAGAACCTGGCGTCCAAAGGAAGCATCCTGGGAGGTGGAAGTATCAAAGGCACAGAACCTAATGAACGTGTTCACTGAGGACCACATAGCCGCCTTGAACAATTGTTCAGCGGACGCGCTACGGCGGGCCGCCCAAGATGGACCAACAGCCCGAGTAGAATGGGCCTTGATAGCAGCAGGAGCTGGGAGTCTAGCCTGTGCATACGCTTGTGCAATCACCATTCTAATCCATCTGGCCAAGGTCTGCTTATTCGCAGGCCAGCCATGTTTGTGAAAATCTAAAAGTACAAAAAGGGTATCTGATCTCCTGATAGAGGCAGTCCTTTCTACATATATATGGAGAGCCCATACCACATCCAAAGACCGCTCTTTGGAGGACAAACCAAGAGAAATAAGGCCGAAACCACAATCTCTTGGTTAAGGTGGAAAGATGACACAACCTTAGGTAGATAACCAGGGCAAGTTCTAAGAACTGCCCGGTCACGGTGAAAAATCAGAAAGGATGGACGACAGGACAAAGCGCCTAAGTCAGACACCCTCCTAGCAGAGGCAATAACCAACAGAAAAATTACCTTAAGCGTAAGGCATTTAAGGTCCACAGACTCAAGAGAAACAGAGACTCTTGAAGGGCATTAAGGACAACAAACAGATCCCATGGAGCCACAGGAGGGACATAGGGAGGCTGAATCCGTAGTACGCCCTGAGTGAATGTATGAACATCAGGAATAGATACAATTTTTTGCTGAAACCACACCGGCAAGGCAGAAATGTGAACCTTGAGGGAAGCCAGGCAAAGTCCTAAATCCAGGCCTTGTTGCAAAAAAGCCAGAAGTCTGGAAGTACTAAACTTGTATGCATCATAATTCTTAGCAGCACACCAGGTGAAGTAAGAATTACAGACCCTACAATAAATCCGTGCAGAAGCCGGTTTGCGGCCTTCAACATAGTTTGAATAACCACCTCAGAAAATCCTTTGGCCCTCAGGAGTAAAGCTTCAAGAGCCACGCCGTCAAAGCCAGTCTTGCTAGGTCCTGGTAAACACAGGGGCCCTGAACGAGGAGGTCTTGGCATTGAGGAAGTAGAAGGGGACGCTCGATCAAGAGACCCTGCAGGTCTAAGAACCAATGCCTTCTGGGCCACCCTGGAGTGACTAGAAGCAGTATTCCTCTTCTTGCTTGAACTTCCGTAGTATCCTGGGCAGGAGTGACACTGGAAGGAACACGTTTGGAAGCCGAAAGTTCCATGGAATTGCCAGTGCGTCCACAGACGCTGCTTGAGGATCCCTTGTCCTTACTCCGAAGACCGGAACCTTGTGATTGTGTTGAGACGCCATCAGGTCTACATCTAGTAGACCCCACTTGTCCACAAGGAGTTGGAAGAGCTCCACTCCCTGGCATGTACGTCCTGATGACTGAGGAAGTCCGCTTCCCAGTTGAGGACCCCTGGAATGAACACTACCGATATTGCTGGCAGATGGTGTTCCGCCCATCGAAGAATTTTTGACACTTCCATCATTGCCATGCGGCTTCGAGTGCCGCCTTGATGATTTGTGTACGCCACCGTGGTGGCGTTGTCTGATTGTACTTGAACAGGCTTGTTCTGTACGAAAGGCAGGGCCAGTGTCAACGCATTGAAAACTGCCCGCAATTCCAGGATGTTTATCGGGAGGAGAGATTCCTCCCTGGTCCACTGACCCTGGAGAGAGCGTTGCTGTAACACCATGCTCCAACCCCACACACTGTGCATCCATCGTCAGGAGGACCCAGCTGGAGATCCAGAAGGGACGACCCCTGCTCAATTGTTGGTCCTGTAGCCACCGACTCAGTGACAGACAAACCTCCGGAGTCAAGGAGATCATTTGAGACCGGTGAGGCAGGCCATCCCATTTGGAAAGGATTAACCTCTGCAATGGGCGGGAATGAAATTGAGCTTACTCTACCATGTCGAAAGTCGACACCATGAGGCCTAGTACTTGCATCGCCGAGTGCATCGACACTCTTTGGCGAGAGAGGAAGCATCTGATTCTGTCCTGAAGGACCTTCTCTGGAGACAAGAACAAACTTTGGTTGTGTGTGTTCAGTAATGCCCCCAGGTGCACCATGCTCTGAGCAGGGACCAGTGAGGATTTCTTCCAGTTGATGAGTCACCCGTGGGCTCGTAGGAATTGGACCGTCAGTTCCAGATGACTGAGGAGAACCTCTCTCCATCACTCTCCCTGCTGTCACTCTCTCTGTCACTATCCCTGTTGTCACTCTGTCACTCTCCCTGCTGTCACTCTCTCTGTCACTCTGTTCCTGCTGTCACTCTCCCTGCTGTCACTCTCTTTTACTCTCCTTGCTGTTACTCTCTCTGTCACTCTACTTGCTGTCACTCTCCCTGTTGTCACTCTGTCACTCTCCCTGCTGTAATTCTCTGTCACTTCGCTGCTGTCATTCTGTCACTGTTACTGCTGTCACTCTCCTATGTCCGTGCTGTCACTCTCCATGTCCCTGAATTTTGGATCATACTCTGTGGGGTAATGTGAATTTTGGATCATACTGTGTGGGGTAATGTGAACTTTGGCTCATTCTGTGTTGCATAATGTGAATTTTGGCTCATTCTGTGTTGCATAATGTGAATTTTGTCTCATACTGTTTAGCATAATGTGAATTTTGGCTCATTCAGTGTGGCATAATTTAGAAGGGGCACCAGTACTAGATAGTATAATGGGTCCTACTATTGTGGTGCATAATGGCCCTCATTCCGAGTTGATCGCTCGCTAGCTGCTTTTAGCAGCAGTGCAAACGCTAAGCCGCCGCCCTCTGGGAGTGTATCTTAGCTTAGCAGAAGTGCGAACGAAAGGATCGCACAGCGGCTACAAAAAAAGATTGTGCAGTTTCTGAGTAGCTCGAGACCTACTCCTACCTTGCGATCACTTCAGTCTGTTTAGTTCCTGTTTTGACGTAACAAACACGTCCTGCGTTCGGCCAGCTACGCCTACGTTTCCCCAGCCACTCCTGCATTTATATCTGGCACGCCTGCGTTTTTACATACACTCCCCGAAAACGGTCAGTTACCACCCAGAAACACCAACTTCCTGTCAATCCCTCTGTGGCCAGCAGTGCGACTGAAAAGCGTCGCTAGACCTTGTGTAAAACTGCATCGGCTTTTGTGAAAGTACGTTGCGCGTGCGCAGTGCGCTCCATACGCATGCGCAGAAATGCCGATTTTTAGCCTGATCGCTGCGCTGCAAACAACGGCAGCTAGCGATCAACTCGGAATGAGGGCCCATGTGTATAAGGGGTATATGGAGGAGGACATAATACAAATTGAAGATTCGTGTGTGGAAGTGGGACAGGATGAGGGTGATATGTGTGTACTATCGGACAGTGAGGATGTTGATGATGAGGTTGTTTGTGTAAGTCAGTCACCAGTGGCTGCAGTTGTTGACCGTGATAAAAAGAAAGCCATTGGATGCCTGGGCATAAGACCAAAAAAGCCACCTCTTGGGTGTGGGATTATTTTTACTCCAATCCTGACAATGTTTATGAAAGCATCTGCTCTATTTGTGAGGCCAAATTTAGTAGAGGTAGGAACGTTAGCTATCTAGGAACCTCCTCCATGTTACATCATTTGCGGCGAAGACATTCAATTTATTGTACAATATTATAATGCAATTAACACCTCATCATTAACATCCTCAGAGTAATTACTTAAAGGAGGAGGAAGTCCTGCTAAAAAAATTTTTGTGGGGGCCCAAACAAACCAATCATTTGAGCCAAAAGTGACGGTCTCTGTCGCTGAAATGATTGGTTTGTTAAACTGTGCATGTCCTGTTTAATATATACAACAGGACAATTCCATCTTGCACCTTATTTCTTAGCATTAAGTGCTCTTTGGAGCATTTTTTGGGCATAGTTTCTAAAACTGCCATCCTGTCTGCCACTGTTGTTTGTGCCGCCCACTTCTGTCGCTTAGTTTAGTCATCCACCTACAGTACCTCGATGCAACCTTTTGGTATAAACTGGTTAAAAACAATATTTTGAGCTGCGAGGTGTTCAAAATGAGACTGGAAATGAGTGGAAATGAATGTTATTGAGGTTAATAATTAAAGCATTAAATAATAACAATTATGTGTCATCATTACAGACTATAGAAAATGTTGTACAGGACTTAAGGGAAAATACTTATGTCAGGGCGGTGAATTTAGACGGGAACATTGGGTTGACCAAAGAGAAAAGTAAGGTGGGCAATACTAAGTACGGTGGGGTTGGAGAGGGAGCGAGAAGGACAGTCTGTATCAGTAACTCTACGGATGCACTAGTTAACCAGGATGGGAAATCTTTAGGAAAACAAATAAAGGAACCGATAAACTAAAATGTATGCTTGCAAACGCAAGAAGTCTAGCAGGTAAAATGGGGGAATTGGAATTGTTAGCATCAAAGGCTGAGTATGACATTATAGGTATTACGGAAACATGGTGGGACGACTCTCACGACTGGGTTGCTAACTTGGAGGGGTATTCTCTTTTTAGGAGGGACAGGGCTAACAAAAGAGGAAGAGGTATATGTCTTTATGTTAAACCATCACTTAAACCATACCTAAAGGAGGTTATCTATGAGGAGACTGGCGATAATGTGGAGTCACTATGGGTAGAAATCTCAAGTGGGGGAATTGATGCAAAAAAACTAGTCATAGGCACGTGCTACAAACAGCCGGATATTAGCATACATGAGGAAGAACAACTATTGCAGCAAATCAAAATCTAAGGGACGTCATACGGGAGTATCTAAAGTCCGCTAGGATTATTAGTAAGAACCAGCATGGGTTTGTGAGGGACAGGTCATGTCAGACTAACTTAATTAGCTTCTACGAGGAAGTGAGCAATAATCTTGATCAATGAAAAGCAGTGGATGTGGTCTTCCTAGATTTTGCAAAAGCCTTCGATACAGTTCCTCACGGGAGACTGATGATCAAATCAAAAGAGATTGGCTTAGGAAAAACTATTTGCACATGGATAAGCAGCTGGTTGGATAGCAGGGTACAGCGAGTAGTGGTCAACGGGAAGTCCTCAACCTGGTCCCCAGTAGTCAGCGGAATACCCCAAGGGTCCGTACTCGGACCACTACCGTTTAACATATTTATCAATGACCTAGAAATAGGCCTGGAAAGCACAGTGTCAATCTTTGCAGATGATACTAAACTGTGTAAGGTAATTAATTCAGAATTGGATGTGGAGTCCTTGCAGAATGATCTATCTAAACTTGAACTCTGGGCATCTAAATGGAAAATGAGGTTCAATACAGAAAAATGCAAGGTTATGCATTTTGGGACTAAAAACAAACTTGCACCCTACATAGTAAATGGGGAACGCCTAGGGGAAACAGAGTTGGAAAAAGATTTGGGGGTATTCATTGATAATAGGCTTAATAACCGTACACAATGTCAAAACGCAGTAAAGAAGGCAAGTAAGGTGCTAGCGTGCATAAAAAGGGGAATTGAGACAAGGGACTCAGATGTAATCATGCCGCTGTATAAGGTATTGGTACGTCCGCACCTGGAATATTGTGTTCAGTTTTGGGCACCATTGTATAAAATAGACATCAGTGAACTCGAAAGTGTTCAAAGGCGAGCTACTAAATTGATTAAAGGCCTAGAAGGACTGGACTATAAGGAAAGACTTACTAGGCTGAATATGTATACACTAGAAAAGAGCCGCCTAAGAGGAGATATTATTAATATCTTCAAATATGTAAAGGGACATCACAAAGAGTTATCAGAGGAATTATTTATTAAAAGAACACAGTTTAGGACACGTGGGCACTCGCTGCGACTGGAGGAGAGAAAGTTCCGAACGCAACGGAGGAAAGGGTTCTTCACTGTTAGGGCAATCAGGATGTGGAATTCCCTGCCAGGGAAGGTGGTAGTGGCGGACTCTGCAATTGGATTTAAAAAAGGAATAGATAAATTTCTGAATGAAAAAGCTATCCAAGGTTATAATACTTAAAATATCAACGTGGTTAATCCGGGGGTAACATGAGTTATAGTAGCTAACTAGTCATAAAACATTATTTAGCAAGTATGTAGAATCATCACAACTTAAAACAGGTTGAACACGATGGGCAGTTTGTCTCTATTCAACCTCAAATACTATGTTACTATGTTACTAATACTGTAGGAACAAAAACAGGCCCAAATTCTGTGATTTAAAAAAAAAATTAGAACCAAAACCAAAACACACAAGGGCGGTTTTGGCAAAACTAATCCAATACCAAAACCTGAAAAAAATAAGAATTTACTTACCGATAATTCTATTTCTCGTAGTCCGTAGTGGATGCTGGGAACTCCGTAAGGACCATGGGGAATAGCGGCTCCGCAGGAGACTGGGCACAAAAGTAAAGCTTTAGGACTACCTGGTGTGCACTGGCTCCTCCCCCTATGACCCTCCTCCAAGCCTCAGTTAGGATACTGTGCCCGGACGAGCGTACACAATAAGGAAGGATTTTGAATCCCGGGTAAGACTCATACCAGCCACACCAATCACACCGTATAACCTGTGATCTGAACCCAGTTAACAGCATGATAACAGAGGAGCCTCTGGAAAGATGGCTCACAACAATAATAACCCGATTTTTGTAACAATAACTATGTACAAGTATTGCAGACAATCCGCACTTGGGATGGGCGCCCAGCATCCACTACGGACTACGAGAAATAGAATTATCGGTAAGTAAATTCTTATTTTCTCTGACGTCCTAGTGGATGCTGGGAACTCCGTAAGGACCATGGGGGATTATACCAAAGCTCCCAAACGGGCGGGAGAGTGCGGATGACTCTGCAGCACCAAATGAGAGAACTCCAGGTCCTCCTCAGCCAGGGTATCAAATTTGTAGAATTTAGCAAACGTGTTTGCCCCTGACCAAGTAGCTGCTCGGCAAAGTTGTAACGCCGAGACCCCTCGGGCAGCCGCCCAAGATGAGCCCACCTTCCTTGTGGAATGGGCTTTCACAGATTTTGGCTGTGGCAGGCCTGCCACAGAATGTGCATGCTGAATTGTACTACAAATCCAACGAGCAATAGTCTGCTTAGAAGCAGGAGCACCCAGCTTGTTGGGTGCATACAGGATAAACAGCGAGTCAGATTTCCTGACTCCAGCCGTCCTGGAAACATATATTTTCAGGGCCCTGACTACGTCCAGCAACTTGGAGTCCTCCAAGTCCCTAGTAGCCGTAGGTACCACAATAGGCTGGTTCAGGTGAAACGCTGAAACCACCTTAGGGAGAAATTGAGGATGAGTCCTCAATTCTGCCCTGTCCGTATGAAAAATTAGGTAAGGGCTTTTATAGGATAAAGCCGCCAATTCTGAGACACGCCTGGCTGAAGCCAGGGCCAACAGCATTACCACTTTCCATGTGAGATATTTTAAGTCCACAGTGGTGAGTGGTTCAAACCAATGTGATTTTAGGAACCCCAAAACTACATTGAGATCCCAAGGTGCCACTGGAGGCACAAAAGGAGGTTGTATATGCAGTACCCCCTTGACAAACGTCTGAACTTCAGGAACTGAAGCCAGTTCTTTCTGGAAGAAAATCGACAGGGCCGAAATTTGAACCTTAATGGACCCTAATTTTAGGCCCATAGACAGTCCTGTTTGCAGGAAATGCAGGAAACGACCCAGTTGAAATTCCTCTGTAGGGGCCTTCCTGGCCTCGCACCACGCAACATATTTACGCCAAATACGGTGATAATGTTGTGCGGTTACATCCTTCCTGGCTTTGATCAGGGTAGGGATGACTTCATCCGGAATGCCTTTTTCCTTCAGGATCCGGCGTTCAGCCGCCATGCCGTCAAACGCAGCCGCGGTAAGTCTTGGAACAGACAGGGTCCCTGCTGGAGCAGATCCCTTCTTAGAGGTAGAGGCCACGGTTCCTCTGTGAGCATCTCTTGAAGTTCCGGGTACCAAGTCCTTCTTGGCCAATCCGGAGCCACGAGTATAGTCCTTACTCCTCTCCTTCTTATGATTCTCAGTACCTTGGGTATGAGAGGCAGAGGAGGGAACACATACACTGACTGGTACACCCACGGTGTTACCAGAGCGTCCACAGCTATTGCCTGAGGGTCCCTTGACCTGGCGCAATACCTGTCTAGTTTTTTGTTGAGGCAGGACGCCATCATGTCCACCTTTGGGTTTTCCCAACGGTTCACAAACATGTGGAAGACTTCTGGGTGAAGTCCCCACTCTCCCGGGTGGAGGTCGTGTCTGCTGAGGAAGTCTGCTTCCCAGTTGTCCACTCCCGGAATGAACACTGCTGACAGTGCTATCACATGATTTTCCGCCCAGCGAAGAATCCTTGCAGCTTCTGCCATTGCCCTCCTGCTTCTTGTGCCGCCCTGTCTGTTTACGTGGGCGACTGCCGTGATGTTGTCTGACTGGATCAGCACCGGCTGACCTTGAAGCAGAGGTCTTGCTAGGCTTAGAGCATTGTAGATGGCCCTTAGCTCCAGGATATTTATCCTTGGAGACAAGATTATCCGCTGATGCATCTGAAGATGCGACCCGGACCACTTGTCTAGCAGATCCCACTGGAAGGTTCTTGCGTGGAATCTGCCGAATGGGATTGCTTCGTAAGAAGCCACCATCTTTCCCAGGACCCTTGTGCATTGATGCACTGAGACTTGGCCTGGTTTTAGGAGATTTCTGACTAGCTCGGATAACTCCCTGGCTTTCTCCTCCGGGAGAAACACCTCTTTCTGGACTGTGTCCAGGATCATCCCTAGGAATAGAAGGCGTGTCGTCGGGATCAGCTGCGATTTTGGAATATTGAGAATCCAACCATGCTGCTGCAGCACTATCTGAGATAGTGCTACCCCGACTTCCAACTGTTCCCTGGATCTTGCCCTTATCAGGAGATCGTCCAAGTAAGGGATAACTAAAACTCCCTTCTTTCGAAGGAGTATCATCATTTCGGCCATTACCTTGGTAAAGACCCGGGGTGCCGTGGACAATCCAAACGGCAGCGTCTGAAACTGATAGTGACAGTTCTGTACCACAAACCTGAGGTACCCTTGGTGAGAAGGGTAAATTGGGACATGTAGGTAAGCATCTTTGATGTCCAGAGAGACCATATAGTCCCCTTCTTCCAGGTTTGCAATCACTGCTCTGAGAGACTCCATCTTGAATTTGAACCTTTGTATGTAAGTGTTCAAGGATTTTAGATTTAAAATTGGTCTCACCGAGCCGTCCGGCTTCGGTACCACAAATAGTGTGGAATAGTACCCCTTTCCCTGTTGCAGGAGGGGTACCTTGATTATCACCTGCTGGGAATACAGCTTGTGAATGGCTTGCAATACTGCCTCCCTGTCTGAAGGAGACGTCGGTAAAGCAGACTTTAGGAAACGGTGAGGGGGAGACGTCTCGAATTCCAATTTGTACCCCTGAGATACCACCTGAAGGATCCAGGGGTCCACTTGCGAGTGGGCCCACTGCGCACTGAACTTCTTGAGACGGGCCCCCACCGTGCCTGAGTCCGCTTGTAAAGCCCCAGCGTCATGCTGAGGACTTTGCGGAGGCGGGAGAGGGCTTTTGTTCCTGGGAACTGGCTGTTTGCTGCAGCCTTTTTCCTCTCCCTCTGCCACGGGGCAGAAATGAGGCGCCTTTTGCCCGCTTGCCCTTATGGGGCCGAAAGGACTGCGCCTGATAATACGGCGTCTTCTTAGGTTGAGAAGCTACCTGGGGTAAAAATGTGGATTTTCCAGCAGTTGCCGTGGCTACCAGGTCTGATAGACCTACCCCAAATAACTCCTCCCCCTTATAAGGCAATACTTCCATGTGCCTTTTAGAATCCGCATCACCTGACCACTGCCGCGTCCATAAACCTCTTCTTGCAGAAATGGACAGCACGCTAACTCTTGATGCCAGTCGGCAAATATCCCTCTGTGCATCACGCATATATAAAAATGCCTCTTTCAAATGCTCTATAGTCAGTAATATACTGTCCCTATCTAGGGTATCAATATTTTCAGTCAGGGAATCCGACCACGCCACGCCCGCACTGCACATCCAGGCTGAGGCAATTGCTGGTCGCAGTATAACACCCGTGTGAGTGTATATACATTTTAGGATATTCTCCTGCTTTCTATCGGCAGGTTCCTTTAGGGCGGCCGTATCAGGAGAGGGTAGTGCTACCTGTTTAGACAAGCGTGTGAGCGCTTTATCCACCCTAGGGGGTGTTTCCCAACGTGCCCTATCCTCTGGCGGGAAAGGGTATGATGCCAATAACCTTTTAGGAATTATCAGTTTTTTATCGGGGGAAACCCACGCCTCATCACACACTTCATTTAATTCCTCGGATACAGGAAAAACTACAGGCAGTTTTTTCTCACCAAACATAATACCCTTTTTAGTGGTACTTGTATTATCAGAGATATGCAATACATTTTTCATTGCTTCAATCATGTAACGTGTGGCCCTACTGGAAGTCACGTTTGTCTCCTCATCATCGACACTGGAGTCAGTATCCGTGTGTCACAACTGAGGGCCTGAGCTGACGAAAGGCAGCCTCAGTTGTAGGGGCTGAGATGTACCGGAACCTGGGAGGTTGTATCAGACCCCTGGACATGTAAGTAACATGAAGAGAAACCGCCCGAAGGCGTGACCACGACAACTTGAGTAAAAGTCAATGATATTTATTTATGACAAACTCCATGCATCACAGTAGCAGTAAAAAGTAACATAAAAATCAGCAGAGAAATAATAATACAGTTCCTGGGTACTACAGGGTGGCATGGGCCACAGAGCTCTGGTGGTATGAGACAGTTCTTATTATCTGCAAGTTGGAAAGTCCTTACCAGGCTCAACTGTAGCAATGAGGAAAGCCCAGGGTCGTACCAGCTGGTGTTCCAGGGAAAGCTGGACTGCTGTAGATAAAATGCTGCTGTGGGTCCTGGTTAGAACCAGACAGGTGTTGGCACGGAGTGGATACTGGCTGGAACCAGTTAAATAATAAATAAAGCTTGAGAGCGATGCAATGTAGATGAAATGTAGAATTTGAGAGCGGAGAAATAATAATACCGGTGGAGAGTGGTAAACTGCAGAAAGGACACCGGCCCTTTAAGAGAAGCTGTACAC
This sequence comes from Pseudophryne corroboree, assembly GCF_028390025.1. Classification (NCBI taxonomy): domain Eukaryota; kingdom Metazoa; phylum Chordata; class Amphibia; order Anura; family Myobatrachidae; genus Pseudophryne; species Pseudophryne corroboree. The sequence goes on along the minus strand of NC_086446.1, from coordinate 394,161,555 downwards.
TGCTGGAAGCTGAGCTGGAAGCAGGTGATGTTGTAGCTGGAAACAGGTGAGTCCAGAATGGATCGGAGAGTCAGGCTACACCGCAGATGGAATGCTGGTGCGGGTCTCTATAGCAGAAGTCTGGAGACAGGAGCTGGAACCTGGAAGACATTCACAGAAGAGAGACAAACTGGAACTAGGTTTGACAACCAAAGCACTGACGCCTTCCTTGCTCAGGCACAACCTATTTATACCTGCAGCAAGGAAGGCATTGGCTAGGCAATTATGCAAATTAATAATACTGACAACGGATTGGTAGGAATGATCAGCTGACAAAATCCAAGATGGCTGCGCCCATGCAGACACTTGGAGGGAAGTTTGGATTGTAATCCATGTGGTCTGGAAAACAGTAATGGCGGCGCCGGCCACCGGAGACAGGAGACGCCAGGCTGACAGTTGCACATCCGACCACGCGGACACAGCGGAGGCCGCGGCTGACGTAATCGCCACTCTGAATGCAGAAGCTCAGGTACGGCGGCGGAGGCCGCGGGAGACGCCATGCCAGATGTATAAGGCGTTACTGTGACTGCGTCCAGAGAGACAGGAGAGGATGCGGGAATGTGCACATCAGGATAACAGATGGGATCCGGTCCTGGAGCGCTGAGCCAGCCTTAGGAGGCATCTGATAGGTAAGAAATGGCGTCCAGATACCCGGATCGTGACAGCACCCCCCCCTTTAGGAGTGGCCCCAGGACACTTCTTTGGCTTTTGAGGAAACTTGGAATGGAATCTCCGGACCAAGGCAGGAGCATGGACATCAGAAGCATTGGTCCATGAACGTTCCTCAGGGCCATAACCCTTCCAGTCAATAAGATACTGAAGTTGACCGTAACGGTGACGTGAGTCCAGGATCTTGGCTACTTCATACTCAACGCCTCGTTGAGTTTGGACTTTCGGAGTTGGAGGAAGTGAGGAATGAACCCGATTCAAGATTAGCGGTTTCAACAGGGAAACATGGAATGTCCTGGGTATCTTTAAGAAGGGAGGCAACTGGAGTCTGTAAGCAACAGGATTGATGACTTGATCAATTTTAAAAGGACCGATGTAGCGAGGTGCAAACTTCATACTGGGAACTCAACCTCAAATTCTTCGTGGATAACCATACCCGATCACCCACCTTGAGAGCAGGAACTGCTCGACGCTTCTTATCCGCAAACTTCTTGTACCTGAACGATGCCTTGAGCAGAGCTGATCGTACGCTCTTCCAGATATTGGCAAACTGATGCAAGGTGATATCTACTGCGGGAACAGGAGTTGCTGGAAGCGGTTGGAACTCAGGGACTTTAGGGTGGAATCCAAAGTTGGTGAAGAATGGTGTTGAAGAAGATGAAGAATGATACTGGTTGTTATGACAGAACTCGGCCCAGGGAAGTAATTGAACCCAGTCATCTTGAGAGGAGGACACATAGATGCGGAGGAAGGACTCCAAGTCCTGATTCACCCTCTCAGTTTGACCATTGGTCTGAGGATGGTAAGCCGTGGAAAACTTTAGCTTGACTTGGAGGGCTTGACATAAACTTCGCCAGAATTTGGCTGTGAATTGAACTCCTCGATCTGAGATAATTTCTTCTGGAAGACCGTGGAGTCGAAAGATCTCTTGTATGAATACTTGAGCCAACTTGGAAGCTGACGGAAGACCGGTGAGAGGAATGAAGTGTGCCATCTTGGTGAACCGGTCAACTACCACCCAGATGGTATTAAACTTGTTGCACATGGGCAAATCTGTAATAAAATCCATCGACAAATGGGTCCATGGTCGACGGGGAACAGATAGTGGAACCAGTTGCCCCGCAGGCGACTGGCGGGATACTTTATGTTGAGCACACTTTGGGCAAGATGCAATAAACTCCAAAACGTCCTTTTTCAGAGTTGGCCACCAATAGGACCTAGAGATAAACTCCAGGGTTTTTTGGATACCTGTATGTCCGGCAAAGCGGGAAGCATGGGCCCAATGCATGAGCTTCTTCCTTAGTGTCGGCTTCACAAAACTTTTCCCTGATGGGGGCGTAGAGTCCATCCCTACCGTGGAGAATGCCAACGGACTTATAATAGGATGCTTGTCTGAAGACTCTGACTCATTTTCTTGCTCCCATGAGCGGGAAAGGGCATCGGCCTTGCGATTCTGAGAGCCCGGACAGAACTGGAGTTTAAAGTCGAACCTGGAAAAGAAAAGTGCCCATCTGGCCTGACGAGGGTTGAGACATTGTGCGCCTTTCAGATATAGAAGGTTCTTGTGGTCTGTAAGGATGGTGATTGAATGAGAAGCTCCCTCCAACAGATATCTCCACTCCTCTAGAGCGAGCTTGATGGCTAGCAACTCCTGGTCGCCAATGGCATAGTTGCGCTCCGCTGGGGAGAACTTCCGTGAGAAGAAACTGCAAGGATGTAAATGGCCATCTTTAGCCCTCTGAGATAACACCGCTCCTACTCCAACGGAGGAGGCATCCACCTCTAGGATGAAAGGAGAGTCGATGTCAGGCTGTTTCAGGACAGGCGCAGAGATGAACCTCTGTTTTAAAAGATGAAAAGCTTGCATGGCTTCTTCAGACCACTTGGACGGGTTAGCACCCTTCTTGGTGAAAGCAGTAATAGGCGCCACAATGGTGGAAAAGTCTCGTATAAACTTTCGGTAATAATTGGCGAACCCTAAGAACCTCTGGACCCCTTTGAGGGTTAAGGGTACCGGCCAATTCTGGATTGCTTGTAGTTTCTCAGGATCCATCTCTAGTCCGGAACCGGACACAATGTACCCTAGAAACGGAATGGACTTGACTTCAAAGACGCATTTCTCTAATTTGCAATAGAGATGATTGACACGGAGACGGGACAGAACCTCCTTTACCCAAAAACGATGTTCCTCTAAATTGTTGGCAAAAATGAGGATATCATCTAGATAGACCACGACATGACGGTATAGAATGTCTCTGAAGATCTCATTGACGAAATGCTGGAAGACAGCTGGAGCATTGCTCAATCCGAAGGGCATGACGAGGTACTCATAATGTCCGTCACGGGTGTTAAATGCGGTCTTCCACTCGTCACCCTCACGGATCCGGATGAGATTGTATGCACCTCTCAAGTCCAGCTTTGTAAAGATGGTAGCTCCGCTAACTCTGTCAAAGAGCTCAGTAATCAGGGGTAAAGGATAGCGGTTCTTGATGGTAATGTCGTTCAAACCTCTGTAGTCGATGCACGGCCGCAGACCACCATCTTTCTTTTTTACAAAAAAGAAGCCTGCGCCGGCTGGAGAAGAAGAAGGTCGAATGAACCCCTTTGCTAGGTTCTCTTTAATGTATTCCTCCATAGAATGCGTCTCGGGCAGAGACAACGGATAAGTTCGGCCTTGAGGTGGAACCTTCCCTGGAACGAGATCAATCGGGCAGTCCCATTCTCTATGAGGAGGAAGGATATCAGCAGAAGCTTTACTGAACACATCCGTGAAATCTTGATATGGAGGAGGTGGAACATCAGACGACCTGGGGGAGGAAGAACAGACAGGCAACACTTTAAACAAACATGTCTCAGCACAGGAGGGACCCCATGCCAGGATTTGCGTAGTCGTCCAATCAATTGTAGGATTGTGAAGACGGAGCCATGGAAGGCCCAGGACCACAGGATGTGTGGCTCTTGGAATCACTAAAAGTGAAATAAGTTCGGAATGAAGAACTCCCACTCTCAGACGAACTGGTAGAGTCCTTAGAGCAATAACTGTATCAAAAATTTTACTGCCATCCACGGCAGTTAAGGAAAAGGAGGAAGGAAGTCTCTCGGTGGGTAGGGACCACCGTTTAACATAGGCTTCGGTAATAAAATTCCCAGCTGCTCCGGAATCCAGGAGGGCAATGACGTTCTGATAACGTTGAGCAACTTGAAGCGAGACTGGGAGATTACAATCTTGAGGAGATGGAGAGGAGATCATTACTCCTAGCCGGCCCTCTCCTTGGCGAGCTAGGATTTGAAGTTTCCCGGACGTTTGGGACAGGCATGAATAGTGTGAGACGGGGCTGCACAATACAGACAGAGAGACTCAGAGAGACGTCTTCGGCGCTCAGCAGGAGTTAAACGGGAACGGCCAATTTGCATGGGTTCATCTTTAGTTGGTGACAGTTGGCGAGGAGGAGGAGCAGAAGATTTTGGAGCAGATGATCTTCCACGCTCAGTTGCTCTCTCTCTGAAACGTAAGTCAACTTTTGTACAAAGTGAGATTAGCTCATCTAACTTGGAGGGTAAGTCTCTGGTAGCTAACTCATCTTTAATACGCTCGGATAAACCATGCCAGAATGCAGCATACAGGGCCTCGTCGTTCCATGCCAGTTCAGATGCCAGGATCTGGAACTGTATAAGATATTGTCCTACAGTATGTGATCCCTGGCGTAAACGGAGAATCTCAGACGAAGCTGAAGTTACCCGGCCTGGTTTGTCGAAGATGCGCCTGAATGTTGACACGAATGCAGTGTAAGAAGATAGCAGGGTGTCGGACCTCTCCCATAACGGTGATGCCAAGTCAAGGGCTGAGCCACTGAGAAGTGAGATGATGTAGGCAATCTTTGTACGGTCACTGGGAAAATTGCCAGGTTGTAGCTCAAACTGAATCTCACACTGGTTGAGAAATCCCCTGCAGAATCTTGGAGATCCGTCAAATTTTGCTGGCGTTGGAAGATGAAGACGTGGAGCAGAAACGGGTAAGGTGGGTGGGGTTATAGTTGGAGTCACTGTGGTTGACGCCCCAGATGCGCCTGATCCACGGAGAGTTGTCTGAATCCCATCCAGCCGAGTAGAGAAATCCTGGAGACAGCGGATGATGTGGCCCTGTGCAGCCTCCTGATGTTCAAGTCGGGCTGCCAGTTCTTGCATCGGCCTGGCCGCTTGATCCTGGTCTCCGGCTGGATTCATTTGGTCAGTGCTTACTGTCACAACTGAGGGCCTGAGCTGACGAAAGGCAGCCTCAGTTGTAGGGGCTGAGATGTACCGGAACCTGGGAGGTTGTATCAGACCCCTGGACATGTAAGTAACATGAAGAGAAACCGCCCGAAGGCGTGACCACGACAACTTGAGTAAAAGTCAATGATATTTATTTATGACAAACTCCATGCATCACAGTAGCAGTAAAAAGTAACATAAAAATCAGCAGAGAAATAATAATACAGTTCCTGGGTACTACAGGGTGGCAGGGGCCACAGAGCTCTGGTGGTATGAGACAGTTCTTATTATCTGCAAGTTGGAAAGTCCTTACCAGGCTCAACTGTAGCAATGAGGAAAGCCCAGGGTCGTACCAGCTGGTGTTCCAGGGAAAGCTGGACTGCTGTAGATAAAATGCTGCTGTGGGTCCTGGTTAGAACCAGACAGGTGTTGGCACGGAGTGGATACTGGCTGGAACCAGTTAAATAATAAATAAAGCTTGAGAGCGATGCAATGTAGATGAAATGTAGAATTTGAGAGCGGAGAAATAATAATACCGGTGGAGAGTGGTAAACTGCAGAAAGGACACCGGCCCTTTAAGAGAAGCTGTACACTGCTGGAAGCTGAGCTGGAAGCAGGTGATGTTGTAGCTGGAAACAGGTGAGTCCAGAATGGATCGGAGAGTCAGGCTACACCGCAGATGGAATGCTGGTGCGGGTCTCTATAGCAGAAGTCTGGAGACAGGAGCTGGAACCTGGAAGACATTCACAGAAGAGAGACAAACTGGAACTAGGTTTGACAACCAAAGCACTGACGCCTTCCTTGCTCAGGCACAACCTATTTATACCTGCAGCAAGGAAGGCATTGGCTAGGCAATTATGCAAATTAATAATACTGACAACGGATTGGTAGGAATGATCAGCTGACAAAATCCAAGATGGCTGCGCCCATGCAGACACTTGGAGGGAAGTTTGGATTGTAATCCATGTGGTCTGGAAAACAGTAATGGCGGCGCCGGCCACCGGAGACAGGAGACGCCAGGCTGACAGATGCACATCCGACCACGCGGACACAGCGGAGGCCGCGGCTGACGTAATCGCCACTCTGAATGCAGAAGCTCAGGTACGGCGGCGGAGGCCGCGGGAGACGCCATGCCAGATGTATAAGGCGTTACTGTGACTGCGTCCAGAGAGACAGGAGAGGATGCGGGAATGTGCACATCAGGATAACAGATGGGATCCGGTCCTGGAGCGCTGAGCCAGCCTTAGGAGGCATCTGATAGGTAAGAAATGGCGTCCAGATACCCGGATCGTGACACCGTGTCTGTGTCTGCCATTTGAGGTAACGGGCGTTTTAAAGCCCCTGATGGCGTTTGAGACCCCTGGACAGGCACAAGCTGAGTAGCCGGCTGTCTCATGTCGTCAACTGTCTTTCGTAAAGAACTGACACTGTCACGCAATTCCTTCCATAAGCTCAGCCACTCAGGTGTCGACTCCCTAGGGGGTGACAACTCTATAATAGGCAATTGCTCCGCCTCCATCTCATTTTCCTCCTCAAACATGTCGACACAATCGTACCGACACACCGCACACACACAGGGAATGCTCTGATAGAGGACAGGACCCCACTAGCCCTTTGGGGAGACAGAGGGAGAGTATGCCAGCACACACCAGAGCGCTATATATAGACAGGAATACCACTATAAAATGTGCTTTTCCCTTTATAGCTGCTGTTAGTATTAAAACTGCGCCAAATTAGTGCCCCCCTCTCTTTTTTACCCTTTTCTGTAGTGCAGGACTGCAGGGGAGAGTCAGGGAGACGTCCTTCCAGCGGAGCTGTGATGGAAAATGGCGCCCGTGTGCTGAGGAGATAGGCTCCGCCCCCTTCTCGGCGGCCTTTTCTCCCGCTTTTTGGTGAGTTCTGGCAGGGGTTAAAATACATCCATATAGCCCTGGGGGTTATATGTGGTGTATTTATGCCAGCCAAGGTGTTTACATTGCTGCTCAGGGCGCCCCCCCCCCCCTAGCGCCCTGCACCCTCAGTGACCGGAGTGTGAAGTGTGCCTGAGTAACAATGGCGCACAGCTGCAGTGCTGTGCGCTACATTGTTGAAGACTGATGTCTTCTGCCGCCGATTTTTCCGGACCTCTTCTTGCTTCTGGCTCTGTAAGGGGGCCGGCGGCGCGGCTCTGGGACCGAGCTCCGAGGCTGGGCCTGTGTTCGGTCCCTCTGGAGCTAATGGTGTCCAGTAGCCTAAGAAGCCCAAGCTACCACCACTTAGGTAGGTTCGCTTCTTCTCCCCTTAGTCCCTCGATGCAGTGAGCCTGTTGCCAGCAGGTCTCACTGAAAATAAAAAACCTAAAACTAAACTTTCACTAAGAAGCTCAGGAGAGCCCCTAGTGTGCACCCAAAAATCTAACTGAGGCTTGGAGGAGGGTCATAGGGGGAGGAGCCAGTGCACACCAGGTAGTCCTAAAGCTTTACTTTTGTGCCCAGTCTCCTGCGGAGCCGCTTTTCCCCATGGTCCTTACGGAGTTCCCAGCATCCACTAGGACGTCAGAGAAATAAATAAATAAATAAAAAAACGAAAAATGGCCAGGCGCACATATCTACGAAGTATTCCGTGTGGTGTGAAGCGGGAGGAGATCCATGGGGGGTGACACCATGAGTTACCACACCGGGTGACACCAACCCTAGTGACGCCTCTGATGTATGTATACAGATATAACAATGCACAGTAAACACTGGCTGTATATCACAGAATACTTGTACTAAATATTCATATAGTAGTGCACCTGTTCTTAACTAACGCTGTCTAAACGACATGTAGAATACTTAAGTGTCCTATAAATGCACAGCGCTGATGAGACAGGTGGCTTTACAGAGGAGACAGTGCCCAGCAGTCCCAGGATCAGCGCAGCCAGGGTTGGACTGGCCCACAGGGGTACAGGGGAAACCACCGGTGGGCCCCACTGCCTGGGGCCCACCTCCTCCTCTATGCATCAGGTCCCGACTGTGCACTTGAATTGTACATTATACATATTATCTACAGTGCATTGCAGTTATTAATCTGGTACATTATCATGCATGCACTAGCAGTATTTACTATATATATTTATCATGGGCCCCATACCATGTTAGCCAAGCCTCTGTGGCAGCTGGCCACACCCCTAAGCCTGGGCCTTTAACTCTGCATTCCCCCGGTGGGCCCTTCATGCCCTAGTCCGACACTGAGCACAGCTCTGTGAAATGGCGCCCAAACGCTGACAGGGAGTGAGGGAGAGAGAGAGATGCAGCTCCAGGGCAGGAACACCTGCTGTAGATGGCGCCTGGAGCTGGGGGAGGATCTACAGGTCAGTGCCTTATCCCTTCTGCTGAACTTCACCACCGGGTACTATGGAGCCTATAATAAATGGATTTTAGTAAATCCGACCTGTGCTCCCTGCCCTGGTGGATATACTGGGGTCCCTGCACGGCTACAGTGTCCACGCCAGTGGCGCGGTCCGTCTCCTGGGACCGAGACCAGATCGTGATTTCGGCGGGTCCCACCTGGGAGACCCTCTTACCTCCTCCCTGAAGTGCGGCCACGCGATCCAGGAGAGCAGCAGCGGTGATGTGTGCCTGATGACCAGAGCGCCTCTGCTGCTGGTACCCGGCAACCAGGGCGCGGGAGTATGCAGCACCGCTGGGGGTGGTGATGGAGCCGTAGCACAGAACGTCAGCATGACATACACAGCATCCAGTGCCTGTGCTGCGGCCCTTGAAGTCTTCTTTCTTCTTAAAAAGCTCTTATTAGGTCTGCCTAGCGCAGCCCCACCTGTTAGCTGCCTGCACTGCAGGCACCAACTTACAAACTGAGCTCCAGTGCCTGAAGGCGGGGCTATATAGGAGGCAGTGCCGTGCATCCAGGGAATAGTCAAAGCTTTAGCATGTTGATGCCTCGGATCAAGATCCAACTCTACACCCTGATGTTATTCCCTGGTGGAATACCAGTGTAACCCGCTGCAGAAAGGTTAACGCTACACACACCAGTAATGTGAGGTAGAGTTTTGCCTATATAAAGTATATGAAAAATACAAAGAATATATTAGAAATGTCTTCTTTGTTTTATTCTAATCATTTTTATAGCCAAAACTCTGGAGTAAAAAGTCTATGGCAGGTGAACCAGTGCATCCCCTGCCTATCTTTTCTGCACATCTCTTATCAAAGCTCACCAAATTTAAAGCAATATATACCAACATGCACCCTTGGGCTCATATATTGCATGTAAATCTTTCTCTGGCATCAGCCAGTGTCTCCCCAGCCATTTACCTCACCGCACGTTCCTAACACAGACACACTCACACACTCAGCATGACAGAGCCCCGACTCCAAGCAGCAGGACTTCCAGAGACCTGGCAGCTCATGCGTGAGTAGGAAACCACCCTCCTAATGTAATTCGTACCATATCTGTCATTTTGATGGGCTTTTAACTAGTTCTTGACATAAAAGCAATCTTTTTTCCATTCAACCTCAGGCTATTTATTGACAATAGGATGGAAACTTACTGAGTGCGAACAATAATACATATGCAATGGAAAAGAAAGAGAGGCCCAGGGGGTGGAAAGCACACAAAGCAACAATCATCTACAGCAGAGAACAAATAAAGGTGGTTATTCTTCCATGATGGGCAGTCGTATTCTAACCTTCTCCTAAGTGTAGCTTCAGAAGAGCTACGATCTCTTTGTTTTCCTGTCCATTACTCTTCGGTTCCTCTCTCAAACATATTGCACTTCTTTTTTCATTAAAATACCACTGATTTGTAGCTTTTATCCATTACGTAATATGCAGATATAAGAACATAGGCCCTCATTCCGAGTTGATCGGTCGCAAGGCGAATTTAGCAGAGTTACACACGCTAAGCCGCCGCCTACTGGGAGTGAATCTTAGCTTCTTAAAATTGCGACCGATGTATGCGCAATATTGCGATTACTAACTACTTAGCAGTTTCAGAGTAGCTCCAGACTTACTCTGCCTGTGCGATCAGTTCAGTGCTTGTCGTTCCTGGTTGACGTCACAAACACACCCAGCGTTCGCCCAGGCACTCCCACCGTTTCCCCGGCCACTCCTGCGTTTTTTCCGGAAACGGTAGCGTTTTCAGCCACACGCCCCTGAAACGCCGTGTTTCCGCCCAGTAACACCCATTTCCTGTCAATCACATTACGATCGCCGGAGCGAAGAAAAAGCCGTGAGTAAAATTACTTTCTTCATAGTAAAGTTACTTGGCGCAGTCGCAGTGCGAACATTGCGCATGCGTACTAAGCGGATTTTCACTGCGATGCGATGAAAAATACCGAGCGAACAACTCGGAATGAGGGCCATAAATCACACAAATAAGAACAAAAATCCTTTAAACCAGAGGTTACCAAACTCAGGGCCTGATTCATTACGGATTGTTATTAAGGCTGAGATAGCGATGTTCACAAATCTGCTATTGCTAAAATTTGCATGTGAAAAGCCGCCCAGAAAAGGATAAAAGACGCCCACCGATGCATTTGCAAATCTGCATAGGCATTAGCAGATTCGCAATGCATACGCAAAAAAAAGGACACCATTGACAGTTGCGGCTGACACCAGCATACTCAAATCAATGAGAATGCAGTCGCACCGGGCGCAATGTTTTTGAACACAGCGTTTGCAGATGACATCAGATACACCCCCCGAAAACGACCATGACACACACATGCGCTTGTGTTATTTTTTACAACTACACCCCATCGCTTTTAGATTATCTGGAATATATTTATTTGAGTTTGTCAATGTTATTAAAAATTATTTCCCACTCCTGTGGTGTTTTTATTCTAGCACCTTTAATATTCTCTGACGTTTCAACACTTCTCTTCACTACATCTACACTTACACTTATTCATATTTCTAGCAACCTTTATATGCTAGTTATTAACTCCTTATATTTTTAATAGGGTGCCAATAAAAAACTTTTTGGTTAATCAATATATTGACCAATCATTATTTGGTCAGTGTGTAGGTTATCCTTTTAGTTTTTTTCCTGTCCATGACTCTGTGTGATCTTTTTCTATTTACTGTCATACTGTGATAATTAATCATATAGCATACAGCAGGGATGGGGAACCTTTTTTCTACCGAGGGCCATTTGGATATTTATAAAATCCTTCGGGGGCCATACAAAAATTCTCAACTTAAAAAATTACCCTGCCCCCCAGTAGGTCTGCCCCTTAGAGGTACTGTGTGTGCCAAAAAAATGGGTGTGGGCAGTTAAAATGGGACGTGATACACATATGCCCCCAATAGTGCGGTGCCAGATCCACAATTGCCCCCACAGTGCCAGGTATACAAATGCCCCCACAGTGTAAGGTATACAAATGCCCCTCACAGTGCCAGGTATACAGATGTCCCCACAGTGCCAGGTATACAGATGCCCCCACAGTGCCAGGTATACAAATGCCCCTCACAGTGCCAGGTATACAAATGCCCCTCACAGTGCCAGGTATACAGATGCCCCCACAGTGCCAGGTATACAGATGCCCCCACAGTGCCAGGTATACAGATGCCCCCACAGTGCCAGTTATACAGATGCCCCCACAGTGCCAGGTATACAAATGCCCCCCACAGTGCCAGGTATACAAATGCCCCCCACAGTGCCAGGTATACATATGCCCCCACAGTGCCAGGAATACAAATGCCCCTCACAGTGCCAGGTATACAGATGTCCCCACAGTGCCAGGTATACAGATGCCCCCACAGTGCCAGGTATACAAATGCCCCTCACAGTGCCAGTTATACAGATGCCCCCACAGTGCCAGGTATACAGATGCCCCCACAGTTCCAGGTATACAGATGCCCTCCCCCCTCCCCTCCGTGCTGCTTACCGTGGGACACGGAGGAGAGCGCGGCTGTCAGGTGGGAGCGGCGGCGTGTAGTACTTCAAACCAGCCGCCGGTTCGAGAGCCAATCAGAGCTCGCGGACCGGCAGCCGCGGCTCCTGATTGGCTGCCGGTCCGCGAGCTCTGATTGGCTCACGGACCGGCGGCTGGTTTGAAGTACTACACGCCGCCGCTCCCACCCGACAGCCGCACTCTCCTCTCTATCCTGACAGCTGAGACACGCTGCCGCCGGACTGAGCGGCAGCGTGTCTCACTGATACAAGCTGGTGGGCCGGACCAAACGGCTTCGCGGGCCGTATACGGCCCGCGGGCCGGAGGTTCCCCACCCCTGGCATACAGGATGGATGTGAATAGGATATAATCCCTCCTTTTTTCTTTAGAGATACCCACGACATATTACTTTGACATTCACACTTTTACTTTAACTTCATTTGATTTCTATTTTTATTTTTAACACGCAGTTTTTTTTACTGTATTATGTTAACTATTGGCGGCTTTTTAGCTATTGTATCACAATATTAAACATGCAGCACTATGGTCACAGCATATTACTATGGGGGTCATTCCGAGTTGTTCGCTCGTTATTTTTTTCTCGCAACGGAGCGATTAGTCGCTAATGCGCATGCGCAATGTCCGCAGTGCGACTGCGCAAAGTAAATTTGTTATGCAGTTAGGAATTTTACTCACGGCATTACAAGGTTTTTTCTTCGTTCTGGTGATCGTAGTGTGATTGACAGGAAGTGGGTGTTTCTGGGCGGAAACAGGCCGTTTTATGGGAGTGTGTGAAAAAACGCTACCGTTTCTGGGAAAAACGCGGGAGTGGCTGGAGAAACGGAGGAGTGTCTGAGCGAACGAATGGTGTGTTTGTGACGTCAAACCAGGAACGAAACTGACTGAACTGATCGCAGATGCCGAGTAAGTCTGCAGCTACTCAGAAACTGCTAAGAAGTGTCTATTCGCAATTCTGCTAATCTTTCGTTCGCAATTTTGATAAGCTAAGATACACTCCCAGTAGGCGGCGGCTTAGCGTGTGCAAAGCTGCTAAAAGCAGCTTGCGAGCGAACAACTCGGAATGACCCCCTATGGGGGTAATTCTGAGTTGATCGCAGCAGGAATTCTGTTAGCAATTGGGCAAAACCATGTGCACTGCAGGGGAGGCAGATATAACATGTGCAGAGAGAGTTAGATTTGGGTGGGGTGTGTTCAATCTGCAATCTAATTTGCAGTGTAAAAATAAAGCAGCCAGTATTTACCCTGCACAGAAATAAAATAACCCACCCAAATCTAACTCTCTCTGCAAATGTTATATCTGCCTCCCCTGCAGTGCACATGGGGGGTCATTCCGAGTTGTTCGCTCGCAAGCTGCTTTTAGCAGCTTTGCACACGCTAAGCCGCCGCCTACTGGGAGTGAATCTTAGCTTCTTAAAATTGCGAACGAAAGATTTGCAATGTTGCGATAAGACATCTCTGTGCAGTTTCTGAGTAACTCGAAACTTACTCGGCATCTGCGATCAGTTCAGTGCTTGTCGTTCCTGGTTTGACGTCACAAACACACCCAGCGTTCGGCCAGACACTCCTCCGTTTCTCCAGCCACTCCCGCGTTTTCCCCAGAAACGGTAGCGTTTTTTCACACACACCCATAAAACGGCCAGCTTCCGCCCAGAAACACCCACTTCCTGTCAATCACAGTACGATCACCAGAACGAAGAAAAAACCGTGAGTAAAATTCCTAACTGCATAGCAAATTTACTTGGCGCAGTCGCAGTGCGAACATTGCGCATGCGCACTAAGCGGAAAATCGCTGCGATGCGAAGAAATTTACTGAGCGAACAACTCGGAATGACCCCCATGGTTTTGCCCAACTGCTAAAAAATTTCCTGCTGCGATCAACTTGGAATTATCCCCTATGTCTTCTACTATGTTTCAATCTTGATATTGTTTTGGCCAGAATACTTACTCGCTACAGTAACTACCATGTTTCAATAGTGATTGTCTCCATTCATAAAAGCTGTTGCCTGTAAACCCTCCATATTCTATCCTGACACGAATCTCTAATTAATTACATTTACGGATTTGAGATTTCAAGAGGTATTCTGTGTGAAAAATGTAAATCACTATTGTACTTTGACAGCAACCTCACAATTTGGGAGACACCTTTAGAATTCTCTGCCTGGGCAGTCACAAGACCACTGTCATTGAAACTAGCCTTTTTAAAGAGGTATCTTTTCTGGAATATCTCTTTTCCTCTCAGCAAGCATTATAACTCTAACATCAATGGTACCATTACAGCTCTGATTAGTAAGAGTTAACAGTTAACTGTGGTATTGCCAATTTCCATAAGGCGTACAAATGGCATTTCATTAGTTTATATGTTCATTTTTAATACATTTTCAACTTAAATAACCTCTGTACCACACACCTTATTCTGTCTCACTATTCTGGTGACGTTACAACTCTGTTCACTGGCCTCGATGTCTCGCTCCAAGCTATAAGTGTAATGAGAATCTAATGAGCCACCACCCTTTATTTGTTAAAGATAATTGAGGGCTTTAGAATAGAACATTGACGCTGTATTTTTTTGAATGAGAATACCTCCTTTGATTGGATGCCCAGACGGATATATACGGAGCTTAAATAGCTCAACCGGACGGCTGGACACTGTAAGCAGTCCAGGTTTTAAAGATATTCATGCTTGAGCATAGGTGACTTAATTAGTACATCCGGCAATTTGATTTAATCATTTGTGCTCAACAATGGATAGCCTTAACACCTGGATAGTTAGGGTACCTTGAGGACCAAGGGGGTCATTCAGATCTGATCGCTAGGCAGCGATTTTTGCTGTCCTGCGATCAGATAGTCGCCGCCTACAGGGGGAGTGTAGACACCCTCCCTGAAAACGCTTGATCCTGCCTGCGTTTTTCCTGACACTCACTGAAAACAGTCAGTTGCCACCCACGATCGGCCTCTTCCTGTCATTCTCTTTGCGAACACCCGTGCTAATGGATCCTTCCACCAATCCCGTCGCTGACTGGCGATCCCTGATGCAATCGTCCGTCGCGCCTGGGCATTGCAGTGCATACGTATGCGCAGTTCGGATCTGATCACCCGCTGTGTGAAAACGCACAGCAGCGATCAGATCTGAATGACCCCCCAAGTTTGGGAACCACTGCCTTAAACAATGAAATAGAATTTAAATAGGCTTCTTTATCATGTACTGTATGTTGGAATCAGTGAAGAAAAAGAAAAGAAAAATAAGATTTTACTTACCGATAAATCTATTTCTCGTAGTCCGTAGTGGATGCTGGGGACTCCGTCAGGACCAGGGGGAATAGCGGCTCCGCAGGAGACAGGGCACAAAAGTAAAAGCTTTAGGATCAGGTGGTGTGCACTGGCTCCTCCCCCTATGACCCTCCTCCAAGCCTCAGTTAGGATACTGTGCCCGGACGAGCGTACACAATAAGGAAGGATTTTGAATCCCGGGTAAGACTCATACCAGCCACACCAATCACACTGTACAACCTGTGATCTGAACCCAGTTAACAGCATGATAACAGCGGAGCCTCTGAAAAGATGGCTCACAACAATAATAACCCGATTTTTGTAACAATAACTATGTACAAGTATTGCAGACAATCCGCACTTGGGATGGGCGCCCAGCATCCACTACGGACTACGAGAAATAGATTTATCGGTAAGTAAAATCTTATTTTCTCTGACGTCCTAGTGGATGCTGGGGACTCCGTCAGGACCATGGGGATTATACCAAAGCTCCCAAACGGGCGGGAGAGTGCGGATGACTCTGCAGCACCGAATGAGAGAACTCCAGGTCCTCTTTAGCCAGGGTATCAAATTTGTAGAATTTTACAAACGTGTTCTCCCCCGACCACGTAGCTGCTCGGCAGAGTTGTAATGCCGAGACCCCTCGGGCAGCCGCCCAGGATGAGCCCACCTTCCTTGTGGAATGGGCCTTGACAGATTTAGGCTGTGGCAGGCCTGCCACAGAATGTGCAAGTTGAAATGTGCTACAAATCCAACGAGCAATCGTCTGTTTAGAAGCAAGAGCACCCAGTTTGTTGGGTGCATACAGGATAACAGCGAGTCAGTTTTCCTGACTCCAGCCGTCCTGGAAACCTATATTTTCAGGGCCCTGACAACATCTAGCAACTTGGAGTCCTCCAAGTCCCTAGTAGCCGCAGGTACCACAATAAGCTGGTTCAGGTGAAACGCTGACACCACCTTAGGAAGAAACTGGGGACGAGTCCGCAGCTCTGCCCTGTCCGAATGGACAATCAGATATGGCTTTTGTGAGACAAAGCCGCCAATTCTGACACTCGCCTGGCCGAGGCCAGGGCCAACAGCATGGTCACTTTTCATGTGAGATATTTCAAATCCACAGATTTGAGCGGTTTAAAATGTGATTTGAGGAATCCCAGAACTACGTTGAGATCCCACAGTGCCACTGGAGGCACAAAAAGGGGGTTGTATATGCAATACTCCCTTGACAAACTTCTGGACTTCAGGAACTGAAGCCAATTCTTTCTGGAAGAAAATTGACAGGGCCGAAATTTGAACCTTAATGGACCCCAATTTGAGGCCCATAGACACTCCTGTTTGCAGGAAATGCAGGAATCGACCGAGTTGAAATTTCTTCGTGGGGCCTTCCTGGCCTCACACCACGCAACATATTTTCGCCACATGTGGTGATAATGTTTTGCGGTCACCTCCTTCCTGGCTTTGACCAGGGTAGGAATGACCTCTTCCGGAATGCCTTTTTCCCTTAGGATCTGGCGTTCCACCGCCATGCCGTCAAATGCAGCCGCGGTAAGTCTTGGAACAGACCTGGTACTTGCTGAAGCAAGTCCCTTCTTAGCGGCAGAGGCCATGAGTCCTCTGTGAGCATTTCTTGAAGTTCCGGGTGCCACGTCCTTCTTGGCCAATCCGGAGCCACGAGTATAGTTCTTACTCCTCTACGTCTTATAATTCTCAGTACCTTGGTTATGAGAAGCAGAGGAGGGAACACATACACCAACTGGTACACCCACGGTGTTACCAGAACGTCCACAGATATTGCTTGAGGGTCTCTTGACCTGGCGCAATACCTGTCCAGTTTTTTGTTCAGGCGGGACGCCATCATGTCCACCTTTGGTCTTTCCCAACGGTTCACAATCATGTGGAATACTTCCCGATGAAGTCCCCACTCTCCCGGGTGGAGGTCGTGCCTGCTGAGGAAGTCTGCTTCCCAGTTGTCCACTCCCGGAATGAACACTGCTGACAGTGTTATCACATGATTTTTCGCCCAGCGAAGAATCCTTGCAGTTTCTGCCATTGCCCTCCTGCTTCTTGTGCCGCCCTGTCTGTTTACGTGGGCGACTGCCGTGATGTTGTCCCACTGGATCAATACCGGCTGACCTTGAAGCAGAGGTCTTGCTAAGCTTAGAACATTGTAAATTGCCCTTAGCTCCAGTATATTTATGTGGAGAGAAGTCTCCAGACTTGATCACACTCCCTGGAAATTTTTCCCCTGTGTGACTGCTCCCCAGCCTCTCAGGCTGGCATCCGTGGTCACCAGGACCCAGTCCTGAATGCCGAATCTGCGGCCCTTTAGTAGATGAGCACTCTGCAGCCACCGCAGAAGAAACACCCTTGTCCTTGGAGACAGGGTTATCCGCTGATGCATCTGAAGATGCGATCCGGACCATTTTTCCAGCAGATCCCACTGAAAAGTTCTTGCGTGAAATCTACCAAATGGAATCGCTTCGTAAGAAGCCACCATTTTTCCCAGGACCCTTGTGCAATGATGCACTGACACTTTTCCTGGTTTTAGGAGGTTCCTGACTAGCTCGGATAGCTCCCTGGCTTTCTTCTCCGGGAGAAACACCTTTTTCTGGACTGTGTCCAGAATCATCCCTAGGAACAGCAGACGTGTCGTCGGAAACAGCTGCGGTTTTGGAATATTTAGAATCCACCCGTGCTGTCGTAGAACTACTTGAGATAGTGCTACTCCGACCTCCAACTGTTCTCTGGACCTTGCCCCTATCAGGAGATCGTCCATTTTCTTTGAAGAAGAATCATCATTTCGGCCATTACCTTGGTAAGGACCCGGGGTGCCGTGGACAATCCAACCGGCAGCGTCTGAAACTGATAGTGACAGTTCTGTACCACGAACCTGAGGTACCCTTGGTGAAAAGGGCAAATTGGGACATGGAGGTAAGCATCCCTGATGTCCCCGGACACCATATAGTCCCCTTCTTCCTGGTTCGCTATCACTGCTCTGAGTGACTCCATCTTGATTTGAACCTTTGTATGTAAGTGTTCAACTATTTCAGATTTAGAATAGGTCTCACCGAGCCGTCTGGCTTCAGTACCACAATATAGTGTGGAATAATACCCCTTTCCTTGTTGTAGGAGGGGTACTTTGATTATCACCTGCTGGGAATACAGCTTGTGAATTGTTTCCACTACTGCCTCCCTGTCGGAGGGAGACGTTGGTAAAGCAGACTTCAGGAACCTGCGAGGGGGAGACGTCTCGAATTTCCAATCTGTACCCCTGGGATACTACTTGTAGGATCCAGGGGTCCACTTGCGAGTGAGCCCACTGCGTGCTGAAACTCTTGAGACGACCCCCCCCCACCGCACCTGAGTCCGCTTGTACGGCCCCAGCGTCATGCTGAGGACTTGGCAGAAGCGGTGGAGGGCTTCTGTTTCTGGGAATGGGCTGCCTGCTGCAGTCTTCTTCCCTTTCCTCTATCCCATGGCAGATATGACTGGCCTTTTGCCCGCTTGCCCTTATGGGGACGAAAGGACTGAGGCTGAAAAGACGTTGTCTTTTTCTCCTTTATACGGCAATACTTCCATGTGCCGTTTGGAATCTGCATCACCTGACCACTGTCGTGTCCATAAACAACTTCTGGCAGATATGGACATCGCACTTACTCTTGATGCCAGAGTGCAAATATCCCTCTGTGCATCTCGCATATATAGAAATGCATCCTTTAAATGCTCTATAGTCAATAAAATACTGTCCCTGTCAAGGGTATCAATATTTTCAGTCAGGGAATCCGACCAAACCACCCCAGCGCTGCACATCCAGGCTGAGGCGATCGCTGGTCGCTGTATAACACCAGTATGTGTGTATATACTTTTTAGGATATTTTCCAGCCTCCTATCAGCTGGCTCCTTGAGGGTGGCCCTATCTGGAGACGGTACCGCCACATGTTTTGATAAGCGTGTGAGCGCCTTATCCACCCTAAGGGGTGTTTCCCAACGCGCCCTAACTTCTGGCGGGAAAGGGTATACCGCCAATAATTTTCTATCGGGGGAAACCCACGCATCATCACACACTTCATTTAATTTATCTGATTCAGGAAAAACTACAGGTAGTTTTTTCACACTCCACATAATACCCTTTTTTGTGGTACTTGTAGTATCAGAAATATGTAACACCTCCTTCATTGCCCTTAACAAGTAACGTGTGGCCCTAAAGGAAAATACGTTTGTTTCTTCACCGTTGACACTGGAGTCAGTGTCCGTGTCTGTGTCTGTGTCGACCGACTGAGGTAAAAGGACGTTTTAACGCCCCTGACGGTGTTTGAGACGCCTGGACAGGTACTAATTGGTTTGCCGGCCGTCTCATGTCGTCAACCGACCTTGCAGCGTGTTGACATTATCACGTAATTCCTTAAATAAGCCATCCATTCCGGTGTCGACTCCCTAGAGAGTGACATCACCATTACAGGCAATTGCTCCGCCTCCTCACCAACATCGTCCTCATACATGTCGACACACACGTACCGACACACAGCACACACACAGGGAATGCTCTGATAGAGGACAGGACCCCACTAGCCCTTTGGGGAGACAGAGGGAGAGTTTGCCAGCACACACCAAAAACGCTATAATTATACAGGGACAACCTTTATATAAGTGTTTTTCCCTTATAGCATTTTAATATATATAGTCATATCGCCAAATAAGTGCCCCCCCCCTCTCTGTTTTAACCCTGTTTCTGTAGTGCAGTGCAGGGGAGAGCCTGGGAGCCTTCCCACCAGCATTTCTGTGAGGGAAAATGGCGCTGTGTGCTGAGGAGAATAGGCCCCGCCCCCTTTTCGGCGGGCTTCTTCTCCCGTTTTTCTGAGACCTGGCAGGGGTTAAATACATCCATATAGCCCCCAGGGGCTATATGTGATGTATTTTTAGCCAGAATAAGGTACTATCATTGCTGCCCAGGGCGCCCCCCCCAGCGCCCTGCACCCTCAGTGACCGTTGCTATGAAGTGTGCTGACAACAATGGCGCACAGCTGCAGTGCTGTGCGCTACCTTATGAAGACTGAAAAGTCTTCTGCCGCCGGTTTCTGGACCTCTTCACTTTTCGGCATCTGCAAGGGGGTCGGCGGCGCGGCTCCGGGACGAACCCCAGGGTGAGACCTGTGTTCCGACTCCCTCTGGAGCTAATGGTGTCCAGTAGCCTAAGAAGCCAATCCATCCTGCACGCAGGTGAGTTCACTTCTCTCCCCTAAGTCCCTCGATGCAGTGAGCCTGTTGCCAGCAGGACTCACTGAAAATAAAAAACCTAACAAAACTTTTACTCTAAGCAGCTCTTTAGGAGAGCCACCTAGATTGCACCCTTCTCGGCCTGGCACAAAAATCTAACTGAGGCTTGGAGGAGGGTCATAGGGGGAGGAGCCAGTGCACACCACCTGATCCTAAAGCTTTTACTTTTGTGCCCTGTCTCCTGCGGAGCCGCTATTCCCCCTGGTCCTGACGGAGTCCCCAGCATCCACTAGGACGTCAGAGAAATCTTATGTTTGGTAAGTTGCAACTAAACTGACTTTATGACTTCCTCTAAAAATCAGGACTGATTACAACTGAGCTCTATACTGGAGAATCTATGTAAGTGAAATTGACACAGACTGACACTAATACATAAAGACATTGACATAGACAGACTGGCATTAACAGACTCACACTGACACAATTTATTTATGATGTGGATACACTGGCGTATCTATAATGGGAGCAGTGTGTGCGGTGCACACGGGCCCCTAAGTCCAGGAGGGGCCCACTCCGCACACACTGCACCCATTTGTTTAATACTTACCCCTCTGGGAGTTCCGCACCAACATCAGCAGTGCTGTGGAATCACAGTGAAAGTGGCGCAGCGGCCAGTTTAACGGTGTTCTGCACTTGCGCAGTAGAGAAATCACTGGGAAAATGGCCGCCACACTATTTTCCCGGTGATCTACGCATGCACAGTTGAGTCTGAGCCCTGTAGAGCTCAGACTCTCCATCGCTGCCCGCAGAGAGGAGGGGGCCCGAACGGAGGAGGTAGCACATGGACCTCCTCCTCTCTTAAAGCGCCCCTATGTGGATACCATTTACAGTGCCATAAAAATAAGTGTTGCCTCAGTCATTCAATTACTGAGTAATTTTGTCCTCCTAAAATCTTCATGCAGGCAGCTTTGCAGATGTGTCCACTGAATATACAAATGCAGGTATCAGACCCCTCCTTGCTTCATTTGCGACCCAGTGCTATGACCAGTGCTATGTTGCAGCCTAGGATCAACATTGCGACTGGGTACGCAGGCTGGCTGTCGCAGGGGGCCTTGCAAGGTCAAGAAATCTGAGTCTTTATATGCAGGCTTTGGCCTCGCCACTTTGGAAAATGGGGGCAATGCGCCTCCATTTCCGGCAACGCTGCTCTTCCCCGCCCCTCGAATATTCAGTCAGAGGCTTACGGAGGGCTGCATGCGATCACACAGAACCCGCTCTACTTCTGCGCAGAATGGGGCCTGTGCAGTATCCTGATAATCACGTAACTGCACAGGGGATTGCAGTAGTGATCCTTCCTGAATTAGTCCTTGAGTGCAGTGACATGCAGTCAGGGGTGGCAGAGCCTCATCTGTCACTCTCCAGTACACTTCAGAGTTTTGACTATAAAAAATAATAAGATTTTACTCACCGGTAAATCTATTTCTCGTAGTCCGTAGTGGATGCTGGGAACTCCGAAAGGACCATGGGGAATAGCGGCTCCGCAGGAGTCTGGGCACAACTAAAAGAAAGCTTTTAGACTACCTGGTGTGCACTGGCTCCTCCCACTATGACCCTCCTCCAAGCCTCAGTTAGGATACTGTGCCCGGAAGAGCTGACACAATAAGGAAGGATTTTGAATCCCGGGTAAGACTCATACCAGCCACACCAATCACACCGTATAACACGTGATACCATATCCAGTTAACAGTATGAAACATAACTGAGCCTCTCAACAGATGGCTCATAACAATAACCCGTTAGTGAACAATAACTATGTACAATTATTGCAGACAATCCGCACTTGGGACGGGCGCCCAGCATCCACTACGGACTACGAGAAATAGATTTACCGGTGAGTAAAATCTTATTTTCTCTAACGTCCTAGTGGATGCTGGGAACTCCGAAAGGACCATGGGGATTATACCAAAGCTCCCTAACGGGCGGGAGAGTGCGGATGACTCTGCAGCACCGAATGAGAGAACTCAAGGTCCTCCTCAGCCAGGGTATCAAATTTGTAGAATTTTGCAAACGTGTTTGCCCCTGACCAAGTAGCAGCTCGGCAAAGTTGTAAAGCCGAGACCCCTCGGGCAGCCGCCCAAGATGAGCCCACCTTCCTTGTAGAATGGGCTTTAACTGATTTAGGATGCGGCAGTCCAGCCGCAGAATGCGCCAGCTGAATTGTGCTACAAATCCAGCGAGCAATAGTCTGCTTAGAAGCAGGAGCACCCAGTTTGTTGGGTGCATACAGGATAAATAGCGAGTCAGTTTTCCTGACTCCAGCCGTCCTGGAAACATAAATTTTCAAGGCCCTGACTACGTCCAGCAACTTGGAATCCTCCAAGTCGCTAGTAGCCGCAGGCACTACAATAGGTTGGTTCAAGTGAAAAGCTGATACCACCTTAGGGAGAAACTGGGGACGAGTCCTCAATTCTGCCCTATCTATATGGAAAATCAGATAAGGGCTTTTAAATGACAAAGCCGCCAATTCTGATACACGCCTGGCCGAAGCCAAGGCCAATAACATGACCACTTTCCACGTGAGATATTTTAGATCCACGGTCTTTAGTGGCTCAAACCAATGTGAATTTAGGAAATTCAACACCACGTTGAGATCCCAGGGTGCCACTGGAGGCACAAAAGGGGGCTGAATATGCAGCACTCCTTTTACAAATGTCTGAACTTCAGGTAGTGAAGCTAGTTCTTTTTGGAAGAAAATCGACAGAGCCGATATCTGCACCTTAATGGAGCCTAATTTTAGGCCCATAGTCACTCCTGCCTGTAGGAAGTGCAGAAATCGACCCAGCTGAAATTCCTCTGTTGGGGCCTTATTGGCCTCACACCAAGCAACATATTTCCGCCATATGCGGTGCTAATGCTTTACAGTTACATCTTTCCTGGCTTTAATCAGCGTAGGAATGACATCCTCCGGAATGCCCTTTTCCTTTAGGATCCGGTGTTCAACCGCCACGCCGTCAAACGCAGCCGCGGTAAGTCTTGGAACAGACAGGGCTCCTGCTGCAGCAGGTCCTGTCTGAGCGGCAGAGGCCATGGGTCCTCTGAGATCATCTCTTGAAGTTCCGGGTACCACGCTCTTCTTGGCCAATCCGGAACCACGAGTATTGTCCTTACTCCTCGTTTTCTTATTATTCTCAGTACCTTTGGTATGAGAGGCAAAGGAGGGAACACATAAACCGACTGGTACACCCACGGTGTCACTAGAGCGTCCACCGCTATCGCCTGAGGGTCCCTTGACCTGGCGCAATATCTCTCTAGTTTTTTGTTTAGGCGGGACGCCATCATGTCCACCTGTGGTTTTCCCACTGGTTTACAATCATTTGAAAGACTTCTGGATGAAGTCCCCACTCTCCCGGGTGGAGGTCGTGCCTGCTGAGGAAGTCTGCTTCCCAGTTGTCCACTCCCGGAATGAACACTGCTGACAGTGCTAGCACATGATTTTCCGCCCATCGGAGAATCCTTGTGGCTTCTGCCATTGCCATCCTGCTTCTTGTGCCGCCCTGTCGGTTTACATGGGCGACCGCCGTGATGTTGTCTGACTGGATCAGTACCGGCTGGTGTAGAAGCAGGGGTTTTGCCTGACTTAGGGCATTGTAAATGGCCCTCAGTTCTAGAATATTTATGTGTAGGGAAGTCTCCTGACTCGACCATAGTCCTTGGAAGTTTCTTCCCTGTGTGACTGCCCCCCAGCCTCGAAGGCTGGCATCCGTGGTCACCAGGACCCAGTCCTGTATGCCGAATCTGCGGCCCTCTAGAAGATGAGCACTCTGCAGCCACCACAGCAGAGACACCCTGGTTCTTGGAGACAGGGTTATTAGCCGATGCATCTGAAGATGCGATCCGGACCATTGGTCCAACAGGTCCCACTGAAAGATTCTGGCATGGAACCTGCCGAAAGGAATTGCTTCGTAAGAAGCCACCATCTTTTCCAGGACTCGCGTGCAGTGATGCACCGACACCTGTTTTGGTTTCAGGAGGTTTCTGACTAGAGACGACAGCTCCATGGCTTTTTCCTCTGGGAGAAACACTTTTTTCTGGACTGTGTCCAGAATCATTCCCAGGAACAGTAGACGTGTCGTCGGAACCAGCTGTGACTTTGGAATATTTAGAATCCAACCGTGCTGGTGTAGCACCTCCTGAGATAGTGCTACTCCTACCAACAACTGCTCCTTGGATCTCGCCTTTATTAGGAGATCGTCCAAGTATGGGATAATTAAAACTCCCTTTTTTCGAAGGAGTATCATCATTTCCGCCATTACCTTAGTAAACACCCTCGGTGCCATGGACAGACCAAACGGCAGCGTCTGGAATTGGTAATGGCAATTCTGTACCGCAAATCTGAGGTACTCCTGGTGAGGATGGTAAATGGGGACATGCAGGTAAGCATCCTTGATGTCCAGGGATACCATGTAATCCCCCTCGTCTAGACTTGCAATAACCGCCCTGAGCGATTCCATCTTGAACTTGAATTTTTTTATATATGTGTTCAAGGATTTCAAATTTAAAATGGGTCTCACCGAACCATCCGGTTTCGGTACCACAAACAGTGTGGAATAGTAACCCCGTCCTTGTTGAAGTAGGGGCACCTTGACTATCACGCGCTGGGAATACAGCTTGTGAATTGCCTCTAGCACAGCCTCCCTGTCCGAGGGAGTTGCTGGCAAGGCTGATTTGAGGAAACGGCGGGGGGGAGACGCCTCGAATTCCAGCTTGTACCCCTGAGATACTACTTGAAAGATCCAGGGATCCACCTGTGAGCGAGCCCACTGATCGCTGAAATTTTGGAGGCGGCCCCCCACCGTACCTGGCTCCGCCTGTGGAGCCCCACCGTCATGCGGCGGACTTGGAAGAAGCGGGGGAGGACTTTTGCTCCTGGGAACTAGCTGTTTGTTGCAGCCTTTTTCCCCTACCTCTGCCTCTGGACAGAAAGGACCCGCCTTTTCCTCGCCTGTTTTTCTGGGTCCGAAAGGACTGTACCTGATAAAACGGCGCTTTTTTAGGCTGTGAGGGAACATGGGGTAAAAATGCTGACTTCCCAGCTGTCGCTGTGGAAACGAGGTCCGAGAGACCATCCCCGAATAACTCCTCACCCTTATAAGGCAAAACTTCCATGTGCCTTTTGGAATCTGCATCCCCTGTCCACTGCCGGGTCCATAAGCCTCTCCTAGCAGAAATGGACAATGCACTTATTTTAGATGCCAGCCGGCAGATCTCCCTCTGTGCATCTCTCATGTATAAGACTGAGTCTTTTATATGCTCTATGGTTAGCAGAATAGTGTCCCTGTCAAGGGTGTCAATATTTTCTGACAGGGAATCTGACCACGCAGCGGCAGCACTGCACATCCATGCTGACGCAATAGCTGGCCTAAGTATAATGCCTGTGTGTGTATATATATAGACTTCAGGATCGCCTCCTGTTTTCTATCCGCAGGCTCCTTCAGGGCGGCCGTATCCGGAGACGGAAGTGCCACCTTTTTAGACAAACGTGTGAGCGCTTTATCCACCCTAGGAGGTGTTTCCCAACGTGCCCTATCCTCTGGCGGGAAAGGGAACGCCATTAGTAATTTTTTTGAGATTATCAATCTTTTATCAGGGAAAGCCCACGCTTCTTCACACACTTCATTTAATTCTTCAGATGGGGGAAAAACTACGGGTAGTTTTTTCTCCCCAAACATAATACCCTTTTTTGTGGTACCTGGGTTTAAATCTGAAATGTGTAACACCTCTTTCATTGCCTCAATCATGCAGCGAATGGCCTTAGTGGACATTAGATTAGACTCATCGTCGTCGACACTGGTATCAGTATCCGTGTCGACATCTGGGTCTGCCATCTGAGGTAGCGTTCCATAAAACCATCCACTCAGGTGTCTGCCCCGCAGGGGGTGACATCACTTCTACAGGCATCTGCTCCGCCTCCACATAATTTTCCTCCTCAAACATGTCGACACAGCCGTACCGACACACCGCACACACACCGGGAATGCTCTAAACAGAGGACAGGACCCCACAGAAGCCCTTTGGGGAGACAGAGAGAGAGTATGCCAGCACACACCAGAGCGCTATATACTGCAGGAACTAACTGAATTATGTCCCCTATAGCTGCTATAATATTTACTGCGCCTAAATTTAGTGCCCCCCCTCTCTTTTTTACCCTTTTTCTGTAGTGTAGACTGCAGGGGAGAGCCAGGGAGCTTCCTTCCAGCGGAACTGTGAGGGAAAAATGGCGCCAGTGTGCTGAGGGGGATAGCTCCGCCCCTTTTTCGCGGACTATTCTCCCGCTTTTTTAAGGATTCTGGCAGGGGTAATTATCACATATATAGCCTCTGGGGCTATATATTGTGATTGTTTTGCCAGCCAAGGTGTTTTTATTGCTGCTCAGGGCGCCCCCCCCCAGCGCCCTGCACCCTCAGTGACCGGAGTGTGAAGTGTGTATGAGAAGCAATGGCGCACAGCTGCAGTGCTGTGCGCTACCTTGGAGAAGACAGAAGTCTTCATGCCGCCGATTTTCCGGACTTCTTCTTGCTTCTGGCTCTGTAAGGGGGACGGCGGCGCGGCTCCGGGACCGAACACCAAGGCCAGTTCCATGCGGTCGGTCCCTCTGGAGCTAATGGTGTCCAGTAGCCTAAGAAGCCCAAGCTAGCTGCAAGCAGGTAGGTTCCCTTCTTCTCCCCTTAGTCCCTCGTTGCAGTGAGCCTGTTGCCAGCAGGTCTCACTGTAAAATAAAAAACCTAAAATATACTTTCTTCTAAGAGCTCAGGAGAGCCCCTAGTGTGCATCCAGCTCGGCCGGGCACAAAAATCTAACTGAGGCTTGGAGGAGGGTCATAGTGGGAGGAGCCAGTGCACACCAGGTAGTCTAAAAGCTTTCTTTTAGTTGTGCCCAGACTCCTGCGGAGCCGCTATTCCCCATGGTCCTTTCGGAGTTCCCAGCATCCACTAGGACGTTAGAGAAATTAGAATAATACAAAGAATATATTTATAATTTATAAATATCTTTTTACTATTCTTATAATTTTTACAGTCAAGACTCAACAAATGTGCAGCACAAGGCTGGAAATACAGGAACTGTCAGGAAGAGACCAGACATGAGGCAGCTATGAGCTCAGGGAAGATGCTAGAACCAAGTGGGCTAAAGGACCTCTGACATCAGGGGGAGGAGCTAGGCTGGCAGGACAGTACTTTCACTATCCACACCACCAACTACTCCCTTTAGTAACCCAATGGCGAGCGAATCGAGCCACTGAGCCCGAAGCGTGGCAAGCGAAGCATGGCGAGCGAAGCAAGCCCGCAAGGGTAAATTTTGAGTACCCTGTTCGGGCCTTGCTCCTCCCCCTGGTGACATCAGAGGTCCTTTCCCCAACTTGGTTTTAGCCATAACCATGAGCTCAGCCTCCCCACTGTGATAGTCAGGCACTACCTGGTGCTGGGAGCGGTGCCGCACTGTGGCCAATAATACTGCAAAAAGAAAGCACATGAGGAGGCAGCTATCAGATCTTCCTCACCGGGGGGTGATGTAGTGTTCGGTGACCTATCCAGGAAGTTACCCAGCATTCAACCAAGAGCAGGAAGGAAAGATGATGATCAAAATGGCTAAACTGCAGGGGAGCGTGCTGGCGAGTGGCTGCTGGGGCAGGGCAAAGGGGGCGCAAGGCTGCCCCACTCCCCTCCTGTGGGCAACATACCCCCCTGCCACGTGGAGTAAGCAGATAGTGCTCAGGGGCTGGCATGCTCAAAAATAGAGATTTGTTTTCTTTGGCAAGTGAGAGATTTCAGTGTTTTGATGATGTGTAAGAGTGCCGCCCGCATGGTCTATGTAAATAGATTCTGCCCCATGTCAGGAGCGGTAACTTAGGAGGGCACCGACGCACAAACTTCAGATGGAGTATAGGAATGACGGCCATTTGGTTCACACTAGGCAGTCTTCCAGACTACCGCTTCCACCCCAAGTATTATGGTGTGTGACAAATGCGCCCATCTTTATTGGCACTGCTAGCTACAAGAACGTAAGCTGATGTCCCAGCCCATGTATGAACAGTCAGTGGGACTGACCGTTCTGACACCTGCAACAATCGATTTCAACAGCTGCAGCTGTCGTTGCCCCATTCACAGCCACAGCAGTGGGTGCTGCGGCTGCAGGGCTGCATAGGAGAGGAGCTGGCTGGGAGGAGAAACACAGCACATCAGCACTAGGCTGATATCCTGTGGCAGGAATTGCTGTAGGGGGGGAGTTTTCACTCACTAACTCTGGCATGTGAGAGGTTTATACAGCTGATGCGCTGTATACCCTGTAAAGAGATGTTGTGATTCAGCACTGGCATTGATAAGTTAGGTACAATAGATTTAAATGATGTTTAACAAAGTTACACAACTGCGCCTGCGTGCAAAAGAAAATGTTGGGAATGCTGTGTTGAAAGAAAAAAATAAGAATTTACTTACCGATAATTCTATTTCTCGTAGTCCGTAGTGGATGCTGGGGACTCCGTCAGGACCATGGGGAATAGCGGCTCCGCAGGAGACAGGGCACAAAAGTAAAAGCTTTAGGATCAGGTGGTGTGCACTGGCTCCTCCCCCTATGACCCTCCTCCAAGCCTCAGTTAGGATACTGTGCCCGGACGAGCGTTCACAATAAGGAAGTATTTTGAATCCCGGGTAAGACTCATACCAGCCACACCAATCACACTGTACAACCTGTGATCTGAACCCAGTTAACAGCATGATAACAGCGGAGCCTCTGAAAAGATGGCTCACAACAATAATAACCCGATTTTTGTAACAATAACTATGTACAAGTATTGCAGACAATCCGCACTTGGGATGGGCGCCCAGCATCCACTACGGACTACGAGAAATAGAATTATCGGTAAGTAAATTCTTATTTTCTCTGACGTCCTAAGTGGATGCTGGGGACTCCGTCAGGACCATGGGGATTATACCAAAGCTCCCAAACGGGCGGGAGAGTGCGGATGACTCTGCAGCACCGAATGAGAGAACTCCAGGTCCTCCTCAGCCAGGGTATCAAATTTGTAGAATTTTTCAACGTGTTTGCCCCTGACCAAGTAGCAGCTCGGCAAAGTTGTAAAGCCGAGACCCCTCGGGCAGCCGCCCAAGATGAGCCCACCTTCCTTGTGGAATGGGCATTTACATATTTTGGCTGTGGCAAGCCTGCCACAGAATGTGCAAGCTGAATTGTACTACACATCCAACTAGCAATCGTCTGCTTAGAAGCAAGAGCACCCAGTTTGTTGGGTGCATACAGGATAACAGCAAGTCAGTTTTCCTGACTCCAGCCGTCCTGGAAACCTATATTTTCAGGGCCCTGACAACATCTAGCAACTTGGAGTCCTCCAAGTCCCTAGTAGCCGCAGGTACCACAATAAGCTGGTTCAGGTGAAACGCTGACACCACCTTAGGGAGAAACTGGGGACGAGTCCGCAGCTCTGCCCTGTCCGAATGGACAATCAGATATGGGCTTTTGTGAGACAAAGCCGCCAATTCTGACACTCGCCTGGCCAAGGCCAGGGCCAACAGCATGGTCACTTTCCATGTGAGATATTTCAAATCCACAGATTTGAGCGGTTTAAACCAATGTGATTTGAGGAATCCCAGAACTACGTTGAGATCCCACAGTGCCACTGGAGGCACCAGACATGGTACTTGCTGAAGCAAGTCCCTTCTTAGCGGCAGAGGCCATGAGTCCTCTGTGAGCATTTCTTGAAGTTCCGGGTACCAAGTCCTTCTTGGCCAATCCGGAGCCACGAGTATAGTTCTTACTCCTCTACGTCTTATAATTCTCAGTACCTTGGGTATGAGAAGCAGAGGAGGGAACACATACACCGACTGGTACACCCACGGTGTTACCAGAACGTCCACAGCTATTGCCTGAGGGTCTCTTGACCTGGCGCAATACCTGTCCAGTTTTTTGTTCAGGCGGGACGCCATCATGTCCACCTTTGGTCTTTCCCAACGGTTCACAATCATGTGGAAGACTTCCCGATGAAGTCCCCACTTTCCCGGGTGGAGGTCGTGCCTGCTGAGGAAGTTTGCTTCCCAGTTTTCCACTCCCGGAATGAACACTGCTGACAGTGCTATCACATGATTTTCCGCCCAGCGAAGAATCCTTGCAGTTTCTGCCATTGCCCTCCTGCTTCTTGTGCCGCCCTGTCTGTTTACGTGGGCGACTGCCGTGATGTTGTCCCACTGGATCAATACCGGCTGACCTTGAAGCAGAGGTCTTGCTAAGCTTAGAGCATTGTAAATTGTCCTTAGCTCCAGTATATTTATGTGGAGAGAAGTCTCCAGACTTGATCACACTCCCTGGAAATTTTTTCCCTGTGTGACTGCTCCCCAGCCTCTCAGGCTGGCATCCGTGGTTACCAGGACCCAGTCCTGAATGCCGAATCTGCGGCCCTTTAGTAGATGAGCACTCTGCAGCCACCGCAGAAGAAACACCCTTGTCCTTGGAGACAGGTTTATCCGCTGATGCATCTGAAGATGCGATCCGGACCATTTTTCCAGCAGATCCCACTGAAAAGTTCTTGCGTGAAATCTGCCGAATGGAATCGCTTCGTAAGAAGCCACCATTTTTCCCAGGACCCTTGTGCAATGATGCACTGACACTTTTCCTGGTTTTAGGAGGTTCCTGACTAGCTCGGATAACTCCCTGGCTTTCTTCTCCGGGAGAAACACCCTTTTCTGGACTGTGTCCAGAATCATCCCTAGGAACAGTAGACGTGTCGTCGGAAACAGCTGCGATTTTGGAATATTTAGAATCCACCCGTGCTGTCGTAGAACTACTTGAGATAGTGCTACTCCGACCTCCAACTGTTCTCTGGACCTTGCCCTTATCAGGCGATCGTCCATTTTCTTTGAAGAAGAATCATCATTTCGGCCATTACCTTGGTAAAGACCCGGGGTGCCGTGGACAATCCAAACGGCAGCGTCTGAAACTGATAGTGACAGTTCTGTACCACGAACCTGAGGTACCCTTGGTGAGAAGGGCAAATTGGGACATGGAGGTAAGCATCCCTGATGTCCAGGGACACCATATAGTCCCCTTCTTCCTGGTTCGCTATCACTGCTCTGAGTGACTCCATCTTGATTTGAACCTTTGTATGTAAGTGTTCAAATATTTCAGATTTAGAATAGGTCTCACCGAGCCATCTGGCTTCAGTACCACAATATAGTGTGGAATAATACCCCTTTCCTTGTTGTAGGAGGGGTACTTTGATTATCACCTGCTGGGAATACAGCTTGTGAATTGTTTCCAATACTGCCTCCCTGTCGGAGGGAGACGTTGGTAAAGCAAACTTCAGGAACCTGCGAGGGGGAGACGTCTCGAATTTCCAATCTGTACCCCTGGGATACTACTTGTAGGATCCAGGGGTCCACTTGCGAGTGAGCCCACTGCGTGCTGAAACTCTTGAGACGACCCCCCACCGCACCTGTTTGTACGGCCCCAGCGTCATGCTGAGGACTTGGCAGAAGCGGTGGAGGGCTTCTGTTCCTGGGAATGGGCTGCCTGCTGCAGTCTTCTTCCCTTTCCTCTATCCCTGGGCAGATATGACTGGCCTTTTGCCAGCTTGCCCTTATGGGGACGAAAGGACTGAGGCTGAAAAGACGATGTCTTTTTCTGCCGAGACGTGACTTGGGGTAAAAAAGGTGGATTTTCCAGCTGTTGCCGTGGCCACCAGGTCCGATGGACCGACCCCAAATAACTCCTCCCCTTTATACGGCAATACTTCCATGTGCCGTTTGGAATCTGCATCACCTGACCACTGTCGTGTCCATAAACATCTTCTGGCAGATATGGACATCGCACTTACTCTTGATGCCAGAGTGCAAATATCCCTCTGTGCATCTCGCATATATAGAAATGCATCCTTTAAATGCTCTATAGTCAATAAAATACTGTCCCTGTCAAGGGTATCAATATTTTTAGTCAGGGAATCCGACCAAGCCACCCCAGCGCTGCCCATCCAGGCTGAGGTGATCGCTGGTCGCAGTATAACACCAGTATGTGTGTATATACTGTTTAGGATATTTTCCAGCCTCCTATCAGTTGGCTCTTTGAGGGCGGCCGTATCTGGAGACGGTAACGCCACTTGTTTTGATAAGCGTGTGAGCGCCTTATCCACCCTAAGGGATGTTTCCCAACGCGCCATAACTTCTGGCGGGAAAGGGTATACCGCCAATAATTTTCTATCGGGGGAAACCCACGCATCATCACACACTTCATTTAATTTATCTGATTCAGGAAAAACTACAGGTAGTTTTTTCACACCCCACATAATACCCTTTTTTGTGGTACTTGTAGTATCAGAAATATGTAACACCTCCTTCATTGCCCTTAACATGTAACGTGTGGCCCTAAAGGAAAATACGTTTGTTTCTTCACCGTCGACACTGGAGTCAGTGTCCCTGTCTGTGTCTGTGTCGACCGACTGAGGTAAATGGGCGTTTTAAAGCCCCTGACGGTGTTTGAGACGCCTGGACAGGTACTAATTTGTTTGCCGGCCGTCTCATGTCATCAACCGACCTTGCAGCATGTTGACATTATCACGTAATTCCCTAAATACGCCATCCATTCCGGTGTCGACTCCCTAGAGAGTGACATCACCATTACAGGCAATTGCTCCGCCTCCTCACCAACATCGTCCTCATACATGTCGACACACACGTACCGACACCCAGCACACACACAGGGAATGCTCTGATAGAGGACAGGACCCCACTAGCCCTTTGGGGAGACAGAGGGAGAGTTTGCCAGCACACACCAAAACGCTATAATTATACAGGGACAACCTTTATATAAGTGTTTTCCCCTTATAGCATCTTAATATATAATCATATCGCCAAATAAGTGCCCCCCCCCCTCTCTGTTTTAACCCTGTTTCTGTAGTGCAGTGCAGGGGAGAGCCTGGGAGCCTTCCCACCAGCAGTTCTGTGAGGGAAAATGGCGCTGTGTGCTGAGGAGAATAGGCCCCGCCCCCTTTTCGGTGGGCTTCTTCTCCCGTTTTTCTGACAACCTGGCAGGGGTTAAATACATCCATATAGCCCCAGAGGCTATATGTGATGTATTTTTAGCCAGTATAGGTATTTTCATTGCTGCCCAGGGCGCCCCCCCCAGCGCCCTGCACCCTCAGTGACCGTTGGTGTGAAGTGTGCTGAGAGCAATGGCGCACAGCTGCAGTGCTGTGCGCTACCTCATGAAGACTGAGAAGTCTTCAGCCGCCGATTTCTGGACCTCTTCTCTCTTCAGCATCTGCAAGGGGGTCGGCGGCGCGGCTCCGGTGACCCATCCAGGCTGTACCTGTGATCGTCCCTCTGGAGCTAGTGTCCAGTAGCCTAAGAAGCCAATCCATCCTGCACGCAGGTGAGTTCACTTCTTCTCCCCTAAGTCCCTCGTTGCAGTGAGCCTGTTGCCAGCAGGACTCACTGAAAATAAAAAACCTAATAAAACTTTTACTCTAAGCAGCTCTTTAGGAGAGCCACCTAGATTGCACCCTTCTCGGCCGGGCACAAAAACCTAACTGAGGCTTGGAGGAGGGTCATAGGGGGAGGAGCCAGTGCACACCACCTGATCCTAAAGCTTTTACTTTTGTGCCCTGTCTCCTGCGGAGCCGCTATTCCCCATGGTCCTGACGGAGTCCCCAGCATCCACTTAGGACGTCAGAGAAAAATCTTTATTATCTGAATTTACTATACATAAAGTCACTGAAAAAATGCAATATGTTTAGTCTATTCCCTGATGTTCCATATATCTGCATGTAGCACTCAGTGTCTTTTATGCAATTTTGTTAAAACATGTCACAATTCCGCAGATACAATGTATCTGTGTAGTTCATGCAGAGGAAATATGGACACACCCACTTGGATGACACAATCAAGTATGGGCATAAAAAGCCCTCAAAAAAGATGGTGACTAAGGACTCCCTGAGGAAGACCCAAACGGGTCGATACGCGTTGGAGACACAAAAGAAATACTGCACCATCATTCTCTTATAATACTATTATAGAACACAGCAGCTTTTTGAAATATATTTGGACGGAATACACTTAATACACAGGAGACTCTGTGGAGGAAAACTGAGCCGCACGGCCGAGAGGGGAAAGACCAGCGAGTAGAGCACCGATCGTCAGGCAGAGAGAAGATAGACGGAAGCAGTGGAAGCGGCCGTCGGGATCAAGCACAGGAGAGAAGGTAACCCAGTCCGTAGGAGGGAAGGTTCACGGCGGACAGTCCCCCTGTGGGTCCCGAAGCCAGTGATACCTTCCCCCCAGAGGCATGACCGCGTCCCTCCGGTTTGACAGACGATAGACGTCTGTGGCTACGGACGTCTCTCGCTGTTCCAAACAAGAGGAGATAAGCGGGGAGTCCGGGGTTTTTACAGTTACATTTTCCCTGATTACCTTGTCCCACCTCTATCCACCTTGGGGTACCCCGTAATAAACCACACCATATCCGGACCAGAACCTGCCTCTGAAAGAGGAGAACTTTTAAACTACTGTGAC
This sequence comes from Pseudophryne corroboree, assembly GCF_028390025.1. Classification (NCBI taxonomy): domain Eukaryota; kingdom Metazoa; phylum Chordata; class Amphibia; order Anura; family Myobatrachidae; genus Pseudophryne; species Pseudophryne corroboree. Next base: position 394,126,662 of record NC_086446.1, on the reverse strand, counting down.
GGACTTTGGAATCCAGAATTCCCCTGTCATTCCAGAAATTTCAATCTCCACTGTGTCACTATATAGTACAGAACTACATTAAGGTGGAAAAGAGGTGGGACGCCACACTCTATCCACACCACACATTTGGGACTTACTTTTTTCAAATAATTTCCACATTTTCAGGCGCAGCAACGCAGCTTGACCTGATATTTTTTATTTATTATTTTTCTAATATCTTTATTTTTCATTTTTATTTTCATTTTCATTTTTCCATTTTTTATTTTTTCCTCCAACCTATTTTTTCCCCACATATTTGCAATAAGCAAATCTTGACTTTACACTACTTATACTAATAAACGTTAACCTACCAATTGTACTACATATCCTCTCGTGATTTTTTCTTTCAACATAGCATTCCCAACATTTTCTTTTGCACGCAGGCGCAGTTGTGTAACTTTGTTAAACATCATTTAGTAACCTTCTGGAGGCTTTTGGGTTTAGCCTCACACACGTACTGCTGCCACCCCCATAATATTTGTATAAGTAGAGCGTTGGTCACATTTGCAAACTAACAATAGATTTAAAGACCAAAAATGGACAATTTTTAGTAATGGGTGAAATCACAAAATATGTCCCTAGTGGGTTTTATTAATACAAACTTGCTTTGTACTGATCTAAGGCAGATCGAACTGTACTATCGGTGTCTACTCTCCTATCTGGAATCACTATATATATATATATATATAGACGAATCAGAACACATCCTGTTTTTTTAGAGCTTTGCAGTTGTTGGATACCAACCTCATTTTATGTGAAGAATTAATAAAAGTCATGTTTTTATTCTGATTTCTGTTATCATTTTTGACTGATATTTAAAAGAGTGCGCCCAAACAAGAGTCGTTTCTCCTTCTCTGTTGCGCTGTGTACTCTAGCAGCGATCGCCGGAGGGGGGAATTTTCCCACCCCAGCTTTGACAGACAAGGTGATAATACATCTTATCGATGTAGCTTCCTGCTTCGTCTCGGTAAACAGGCAAAGGAAGCATTATACCCGCACGTATCGTACGGGTAAAATACATTCACCCCATTTTGTCTAGGCTTAGGTTACCATATTATCACTTTAAACTAGGACACTCATGAATTACACAGGTTCTGTAGCTGGCTAACTTCAAACCTGCATTTCACCTGGTTTTAACTTAAGCAGCTGTGTAATTCATAAGTGTACCAGTTTAAAGAGATATGGCAAGCCTAATTATGTCCATCTTCATACAAAGACGCTCGAACACTGGCATAATTAACGAGGGTGCAGGGGGTGAACCTGCCATGGGGCCCGAGATGCTTCCAGGACCTGCAGCTCCCCCTGCACCCAGTCAAGTTGGCCCGTGGCTCTCCCCTCCAATCCCCCCCCCCCCCCTGAGGTAGTGGGTGCGTCCCCAGCCCACAGCGTGTTCGCCGTACTGACGTACCGCCGCCCGCTCTCCTCCCGCACACTTTGCAGCGGCTGTGTTTTTCTTGTGGTCCCTGTGCAGACAGAAGGCAGTGGTGAGTGACACTGTGGCTGCCAGTGAACCGGAGAGGGGGGGGGGGGGGGGGGGTGCAGGCTGAGAGGCACAGAGTGAAGGGGAGCAGGCTGAGATACACAGGGAGAAGGGGGTGACAGGCTGAGAGACACAGAGAAATTGGGGCAGGCTGAGAGACACTGTGAAGGGGGCATACAGAGAGACACCGAGTGAATGAGGGAGAAAACGGAGAGACAGAATTAAAAGGAACAGGCTAAGAGACACAGATTTAAAGGGGGCAGGCTGAGAGTAGCGGGGGTAGATGACGTGCGGCTGAGATGCAGACGGGAGATGACGGTGTAGTTGAGAGATGCAGGGGGGAGGTGATGGTGTTGCTGAGATGATGCAGGCGGGAGATGATGGTGTGGCTGAGAGATGCAGGCGGAACACGACGGTGTGGCAGAGAGGCGCAGGCGGGAGATGACATTGTGGCTGACAGACTGGGGAAGATGACGGTGTGGGTGAGAGACACAGACAGGAGATGACGATGTGGATGAGAGTAGTAGTGGGGAGATGGCGGTATGGCTGAGAAATGCAGGGGGAAGATGATGGTGTGGCTGAAATACACAGGGGGTAGGATGATGATGTGGCTAAGAGATGCAGTGGAAGATGATGGTGTGGCTGAGAAATGAAGGAGCGAAAAAGATGGTGTGTCTGAGAGACGCAGGGGGAAGATGATGGTGTGGCTGGGAGAATCAGGGGGTAGAAGGTGAGACAGGTGGCATAAGTCTTGTTGAACCTCTGTTGTATGACAATAACTTTGGTTATATTCCTACACAAGCCAGCATCTTCCAGACCATGTGATTACCTACATGAAAAGTGAATACTGACTGAAGATGCTGTCTGACCAGGGAGGATACATTTCTTCAGAAGTTCCCCATTGTGAAAAAGCACCTTATAGGTAAGATGCATTTGGAATGGAAAGTAATGTTCCCAAAGTGATGAGAAATGGGTGGCGTGTCATGTTGACATGCCATTTTCAGTAGCCACTCCACTTGTGGCACATGACCACACCCATATTTTGCTGCACACAGTACCATTAAGAATTTGTTTCTACTTGCACTACTGCTGCTGCCCCTCTGTTTCTTCTGCTCCTCTCTCTGGGGTCTATTTACTAAGCCTTGGATAGAGATAAAGTGCATGAACATAGAGTACCAGCCAATCAGTAACTACCCGGCATGTCACAGGCTGCATCTCCATCTACTTTATCTCCATCCAAGGCTTAGTAAATAGACCCTATGACCCTTGTGCCTCTATCTGTTCTTATGTCCCTATTGCCTCTCTCTGGGTCTCCTAAGTCCCTGTGCCCTCTCTATCTCTACCTAGTCCCTGCTGCATCTCTGTTTCTATGCCCCTGCTGCCTATCGCTGTCCCTACGCTCACTCTAGTGTCCCTACTGCCACTCTCTCGGTCTCTGCTGCCACTATCTCTCTCTGGAGACCTGAGTTGGGGGGCCCCTTAAAAATGTTGCAATGGGGCCCATATAGTTACGCCCCTGAGTTCGAATGCGTCTGCCTGATAAAACACACAAATGGGCTGATTCAGAGATGGACGCAACCATGGGTTCCCATACACAGCGACCGCAGCCATCTGGTCTATGTAGTGCACTGGACGCTTTTCTCCTTGCGGCTGCATCCAGGAAGGATAGACGATCGGTTGATGCTAGATCCAAGTGGCCTAAGGGACCTTTTATCTGCTGCCCTGCGTCCATCTCTGAATCCTTCCAGTCCATAGCACGCACACCAACAGCGACGAACTCCTCCCTGCCTGTATTTATTACGTGGCGGCCTGGCCGTGACTAGACGACTCGATTACAGCGAAGGCGGAAGCAGTTACGCGTGGTCGGTATCCATGGGAACAGACATCAGTCAGCGCTGTGTGCTACAGCTGACGTCAGCAGCAGCATTCCTGCCACCCCCAATATGGCGGCGTAGGCGACAGCCGGTGACAGGTAGCCATGTCCACCGATGAGATGTCGATGTCTGATGGGGAGCCCTTCACCCGGGAGCGCTGGGCTCCCGTCGGGGCAGTGGCAGAAGAAGCAGACGAGCGGGCCTCGGTGCCGGAGCATGGCATTAAGTCGGAAGGGGTAGTGTCAGGCCGCCTGCGCTCCGGCACGGCTTCGGTAGAGATGGTGGAGAAGCTGCAGAGGCTGGAGGATGAGCAAGAGCTGCTGAACTCATCCCTGCTCGCCCTCACCTCGCACTTCGCCCAGGTGCAGTTCCGCCTGAAGCAGATCGTGCGGGCAGAGGGCCCAGAGAAGGAGAGGCTGCTGGCCGAGCTGGAGGACTTCGCCTTCAAGGGCTGCCCTCATGTGCAAGGGCCCCGCGGACTGACCGATCAGCAGGTGCTGGATGACACGGTGAGTGTATAGGTGCAGGCATGGAGGCTGGTGTCTCACTGCAGTGCCCGAGGTATTAGAGGAAGAGGCGGCTATAGATGTACATCTAGTGTCTGACATGGAAATGGGTGGCAGGTGGGCTACTTGTGGGTGCACACCTGTACGTAGTTGAGAGAGGGTGGCAGAGGGGTATCAGTGAGTGCACAGCTGTCCATAACTGAGAGAGGGGGGGTGGGGGAGATCTGTGGGTACACACTATGTAAGTGAGTGGGGGTTTCTGTGGGTGCACACCTGTACGTAAGTGAGAGGAGGGGGATCTGTGGCCGCACACCCGTACGTAAGTGAGAGGTGGTGGCGGGGGGTTCTGTGGGTGCACACCTGTACGTAACTGAGAGGTGGTGGTGGGGGGGGGGATCTGTGGGTGCACACCTGTACGTAACTGAGAGTGGGTGGCGTGGGGGAGGATCTATGAGTGCACACCTGTACATAACAGAGAGGGTGGCAGGTGGGGTATCTATAGGTGCACACCTGTGCTTAACTGAGAGAGGGTGGCGGAGGGGGGTATCTATGGGTGCACACCTGTACATAACAGAGAGGGTGGCAGGGGGGGGGGATCTATGGGGTGCACACCTGTACATAACTGAGAGAGGATGGAAAGGGGGGGGAGGTTATCTATGGGTGCACATCTGTACGTAACTCAGAGGGGGTGGCGGGGGTATCTGTGGGTGCACACCTGTACCTAACTGAGGGGGGGTATCTGTGGGTGCACAGCTGTCCATAACTGAGAGGGGGGGTCTATCTATAGGGGCACACTGTACATAACAGAGAGGGGGGGGGATCTGTGGGTGCACACTGTACGTAAGTGAGAGGGAGGGGGTTTCTGTGGGTGCACACCTGTACGCACGTAAGTGAGAGGTGGTGGCGGGGGGGGGATCTGTGGGTGCACAGCTGTCCATAACTGAGAGGGGGGGGTCTATCTATAGGGGCACACTGTACATAACAGAGAGGGGGGGAGATCTGTGGGTGCACACTGTACGTAAGTGAGAGGGAGGGGGTTTCTGTGGGTGCACACCTGTACGCACGTAAGTGAGAGGTGGTGGCGGGGGGGGGGATCTGTGGGTGCACACCTGTACGTAACTGAGAGTGGGTGGTGTGGGGGAGGATCTATGAGTGCACACCCGTACATAACAAAGAGGGTGGCAGGTGGGGTATCTATAGGTGCACACCTGTGATTAACTGAGAGAGGGTGGCAGGGGGGTATCTGTGGGTGCACACCTGTACGTAACTGACAGGGGGGCGGTTGTCTTTGGGTGTACATCTGTACATAACTGAGAGAGGGTGAAGGGTATCTACGGGTGCACACTGTACGTAACTAAGAGAGGGTGGCGGCGTAGTGGGGGATATCTATGAGTGCACACCTATACATGACTGAGGGGGGGGTCTGTGGGTGCACATCTGCACGTGACTGAGAGGGAGGGGTCTGTGGGTCCACACCTGTATGTAACTGAGGGGGGGGGGGGGGGTGTCTGTGGATGCACACCTGTATGTGACTGAGGGGGGGGGGGGGTGTCTGTGGGTGCACACCTGTACGTGACAGGGGGGGGCTGTCTGGGTGCATACCTGTATGTAACTGAGGAGGGGGGGGGTGTCTGTTGGTGCACACCTGTACGTAACTGAGAGGGGGTGGCAAAGGATAAAGGGGCTACATATATGTGCACACCTGTACATAGCTGAGAGGGTGGCAGTTTCTATCTATGGGTGCATATCTGATGTTGGACATGAAAGGGATGGCAGAGAGTTATCTGTGGGTGCACACCTGTATATAACTGAAAAAAGAGTGACAGTGGGGCTATCAATGGATGCATACCTGGTATGTGACTGAGAGGCAGAAGTTGGACTATGGATATACTATACCTAGTTTCTGATTGTAGAGGGGAAGCAAATGGTAACTAGAGTTAACGTGTCTGACAGATTGGTACTATTGGAGCTTAAAGGTGAAACTGACTGAAAGTATTACTTATTGGAGTATAGGACTCCTATTACAAGATCACCTTTTTTCCTTTTGCATGCAGCATTTCCAGGCTATCTAATTGTATTACTTTATTACACCTTACTTCACTCTTTCTGTCTCTGCACTTAATCTATGGAAATAATGTTTGGATGGAATATAGTGCAATCCAGCATACTGGGAGAAATTTATAGAGCTTTGGAGAGAGATAAAGTGGATTGGTTGCCCAAAGCAACTAACCAGCTTATCATTTCAAAGACTGTGCTAGTTCACTGGCAGAAGCTGATTGGAGAAGTTACCCAAAATAATCAGCTTTTGTCATTGATCTAGCACAATCTATAGGTGCATACAGTGCAATTTGAACTACCGATATGGACTATATAGTCCATATCTGTAGAAAACATAGTACATATCACACCATGTATACAGCTTGCGATGACGATGCACACTCCCGCGGGGTTGATATAGCAAGAAAAAATAGACTCTGCAGGCAGGTCAATTTTGATTAGAAAGTGTACAATCTAGTTTCTAGTATAGTCAAAATTGTATATAGTAAGAATTGTACGTAGCCAAAATTGGGCCGTGTGTATAGTCAATATCGGTGGCTCTGGGCTCAAGGGAAATAGCAAAGTGAAAATCGTCCTTCAGGCAGAATAGCACCGTGTATATGCACCTTAAGAAATGCCAGTTTACAAACTAGTTGGTTACTTTGGGGGTCATTCAGAGTTGATCGCTTGATGACGATTTTCGCAGCCCAGCGATCAGGTGAAAAAACTGCATTTATGCGCATGCGTATGGCCCGCAATGCGCACGCGCGATGTACGGGTACAAAGCTCTTTGTGGTTGTGCTCAGGTTCTAGCAAAGTTTTCCTTCGCACTGACGGCCGCAAGAAAATTGACAGGAAGGTAGCGTTTCTGGGTGTCAACTGACCGTTTTCAGGGAGTGTTTGCAAAACCGCAGGCGTGTCTGAAAAACCGCATGCGTGGCTGGGCAGGTGTATGACGTCAAATCCGGACACGAATAGGCTGAAGTAATCGCAAGCGCTGAGTACTTTCAGAGCTACTCAGAAACTGCACAAACTGTTTTTGCAGAGCTCGGCTGCACAAGCGTTCGCACTTCTGCTAAGCTAAAATACACTCCCCAATGGGCGGCGGCATAGCGTTTGCAAGGCTGCTAAAAACTGCTAGCGAGCGATCAACTCGGAATGACCCCCTTTGTCTCTCTCCAAGGCTTGATGCATCTTCCTTAGAAAGTGATATCTGCAGTCCAAATAGAAACTTAGTCCCCTAAAACTTCACAACCAAAGACGTACAAATAAAAGTAGAGGTTTTACATAGGGTGCAGAGCACCAGATAATGGGAATTGCTTGCCATAACACCCAAGGCTTAGACAAAACAGGAAAAATTATAGCTCGAGAAAAGAAATGGTATAGATGCAGAATGTCACACAATAGAGAGCTCTTCAGTGTACCCTATAGGTCATGCCATTACTGGTATAGATGTATTGAAACACCTTCAATTATCTCTGGATTAATTCTTAACATAGGAACTTGTTTAATGTTTCAGGTGTACTTCACAATGGGGTAAATGTATGAACTGGCGATATGGAGAAAAAGAAGTATCAGCGCATGTTATGTGCGTTATACCGCTTCTCCCTCATGTATGATGGCTGCGGTGCGGGCACAGTAGCGCCCCTGTCCAAATCGGCGCTGCTATATAAAAGATAGGTCGATATGCGCAGGCAATGTTCTACCCGGTGATTTGCAGATAAACACGGGTCCTTTTTCTGTGTGAAAGGGTTAACCCGGGTTGTGAATTCCCGAGACTTTGACCCAGGAATTTACCAGGGTCGGAGACCTGGGTTGACCCATTCACACAGACGAAATACCCATGTTGATCCGCATATTACTGGTAGAAATTCTTGTATGTGTGAAAGGGGAGGTCCGGCAGGGACCAGCAAAGTGCCTCAGCACTGAAATACCAGGTAAAAGCTGGGATTTTCAGACATTTCTGTCTGAAAGTGGTATAAATAACATATTACACCTAAACAAGTAGAGCGAGAAACTCTAGAAATTCCTGTGTAGATGAAGACAAAATTAGAGGTTAGCTGTGATCAGACACAGGCCAATCTTGCAGGTGTGGTAGGTTCACAGACTGGACAAGATTTTGTTGTTTGGTGCATAATTTTGAGCAAACAGTTATTTTCTGGCTTCACTGTGATCTGTTAACAGACTGAGAAGATAATAGTTCTCTGACCACATAAGGGTCGATTCAATTAATTGCGAAGTTAATAGCGCCAGGAAGGAGGTCCCGGCGCTATTCAATACAGGAAGCTGCTTTGTCAAGGCGCGAGAACGGGCTCTCTCCAACATAAGCCGCACTAGTTTTGTTGGATTTCTGCCCCCACCCTCCCACCGAGAGGAAAAATCAAGCATTCTGTGTAATGCTGAATGCAACATTCTCTTGCTATTTTTTCCCCGTTCTGTTCATGCGCAGTCTATATAGGCCACACATGCTGTAAAGTAGAATCTCAGAGGAGAAATCATCTGAAATCACTGCTGTTCTCTGCACGTGAGCAGACAGCTTACATATGCACAGAACTGCCAGAGACTTTACACTCCGAATCACAGGGTAAATCTAAAGAACACCATCCTGATATGTCATTATGCGTTTTCTTCAAACTGGCGTACGGTTAGCTTATCATAGGTTAATAAATTGATTTCACGTCGCAGGCACAGCGCTGCAGTGCAATGCGCAAATAAAAGTCGCAGGAGAAATCTGCTATATATCAGCTGTTTTCCTTTTCTTAAATTAAGGGCAGTGATAACCCCTTTTTTCTGGGTTTTGGCAGAAAAAGGGGACTATCAATGCTGTAATATACTGTGGTTAATTGATTCCCCGTGGGACTATCCAATTAACCCCAAAAGCCGGTACTCATTAAGTGTTTTTTCTGCAGCGGGGTACATTGGTTTCCACAGGGAAACATCGGGGTGTATGGATCTTGATCCAGGCACCAACAGGCTAAAGCTTTAGACTGTCCCAGGATGCATTGGGGCCTCCTCTATAACCCCGCCTCCAGGCACTGTGAGCTCAGTTTCGAGTTGGTGCCTGCAGAAGCACTGGGCAGCCCTGAAAAAGCTTTTAGAAGGCTTCAAGGGCCGCAGCACTTACATGTCAGAGTGACAATCTGTGCTGTGGCTCCGTCACCTCCCCAGCGGCGTTGCATACTCTCGCTGGCTCTGTTCCGGGTACTTGCGGCAGAGACGCTCCGGCTCTAGGCACACGGTCGCAGACGCTCTCCTGGTTCGCATGGCTGCTACAGAAAGGGCGCCATCTACTGCCGGTGTTACCGCCCTAGAGCTGCTTCACACTCTCCCTCACTCCCTGACTGAGACACTGGGTGCCATCTTCTATGAATAGCTGTGACTGGTCTCCGGGACTGCAGGGCAAGGTCTCCTCTGTAAATCCACCTGGACATCAGCACCGTGATTTTACAGACACTTAAGTATTCTACATGTCAATGTTAAGACAGCGTTAGTTAAGAACAAGTGTACCTGTGCCAGAATATATTGTACGAGTATTCTGATATATACATCTGGCCTTGGGCCGTGCATTGTTTTATATATATATATATATATATATAACACCAGATGCGACCGGCACTCCTACAGCAGATAATGAATACCAGGGTGCCTTCCCGTGGCACTACAAGGCCCAGCAAACAGAAACAAAACAATGTAAAGGGCGGCACTCCAATGGATTTTGAAAAATAAACAGCTCACCAAGCCAGCTTCATTTCTTTCAACGTTTCAGGTGTCTTTATTTACACCTTTCGTCAGGATCCTGACGAAAGGTGTAAATAAAGACACCTGAAACGTTGAAAGAAATGAAGCTGGCTTGGTGAGCTGTTTATTTTTCAAAATCCATTGGAGTGCCGCCCTTTACATTGTTTATATATATATATATATATATATATATATATATATATATATATATATATATATATATATATATATATATATATATATATATACAATGATATCAGGCGGCACTCACAGCATTGTACATACTGGTGAATAAACGGTCAGACTCCGTATGAATGTGTCAACGTTTCAATTTCATTAAAAATTGTCGTCAGGATAATTCTCATTATTTTTAATGAAATTGAAACGTTGACACATTCATACGGAGTCTGACCGTTTATTCACCAGTATCTACAATGCTGTGAGTGCCGCCTGATATCATTGCATATATAGATATATTTGCATATTTGTCTTCATTGTGGCTGCGAGGGCACCGGGCGCAGTATAAATTGCTTATTGGAGTGCCAGACATTGTGTGTATATTTTTTATATATATATATATATATATATATATATATATATATATATATATATATATATATATATATACACATACACATACACACATACACACACACATATATATATATATATATATATATATATATATATATATATATATATATATATATATATATATATATATATATACTAGTCCAGTGCAGTTTTATTGTCCTACTAAAATGTTATTTATATATTATAAAAGATCTGCATTGTCACAGTGACTGTGTGTGCCGTATCTGCTGTGTGGATTTCACTTTCAGTGTATCCCAGCTTTATCTATCACTGTATTCTGTACCCTGAGGGACTAGATGCATCAGGGTCTCATATATAGTGCTGCACAATATTTACTATCAAGTGTATTCTATTGTGTACTCAGTCACATACTACCGGATTGATTCACTGGTGTTGTGTATTGTGTACGCAGTCACATAGTACCGGATTTTAGACGCTGGTGTTGTATTCGCAGGTAGTGTACTCTGTCTGGCTGTATCATACTCATATGCTCTGCGGTTACATTCACTAAAATGTCTAACACAAAGGGCGGGAAATCCACAGACGCTCTTGTATCATGCAGCGCATGCGCCAAGGATTTACCTGAGGGGGATGCTTTGTATGATGGTCTTTGTAATATGTGCCATACATCTCCCAGTCAGTCCGCAGCTACTGTAACCAATCAGGAGCCACCTTGGGCGGCGTTCTCAACTATGCTCAATACGCTTGTGACACGCCTTACGCCCCCTATGAGACCACCTGTGCCATTGCAGCCACATATTGTCCCTATGGTAAATCCGCCTTGGGCGGATAATTTGTCTACCCAGTTGCAACAATTGAATCAATCTTTGGTTAGACATAAACCTACCCCAACTCACTCTCGCGTCAAGGGGTCATCTAAGCGGGCCACTTCCTCCTCACAATCCACTAATCTTTCGGAAGATTCTTCTGATGAAGATGGGGAGTATACTACTGACCCGTCATACACTGATACAGCTGCTTCTGACGAGGAATCTACAACTCAGGTTGATGTCCCTGACCTAGTGGTTGCTATTAAGCAGATCCTACAAATAGATGATGATGTTGATCCCACTACTGTTTCTAAGAAACCTGATAAGTTTAAACATCAGAAGGTAACTAAAATATTATTACCGCATTCTGACCATTTAGTAGACATACGTCAAGAACCCTGGTCTTCTCCAGGAAAGAAATTCTTCCTGTCTAAAAAGATGGTAGTTTGTTATCCTCTCCCTTCTGAGTTGTGTAACAAGTGGGAAAATTCACCACCGGTGGATTCCCATGTCACCCGTCTTGTGGTGTCATCTACTCTGCCTGTCACCACTGTCACCTCACTGAAGGAACCGACAGATAAGCGTGTGCCTGAAGTCTATTTACTCCCTTACAGGTGCTGCACATAGACCCACTAAAGCAGCCTTCTGGGCTGCAAAAGGAATTGAAGCATGGGTTCTGGCATTAGAGGAAAAGCTGCCTCAAGATATATCTGACATTGCCGGACAATGCCTGTCTCATATTACCACCGCCGCCTATTACATTCAGGAGGCGTCCTCTGAGGCAGGTGTGTTGATGGCCAAGGCATTGACTACGTCCATCCTGGCTCACCGTATTCTGTGGTTGAGGTCGTGGAAGGAGGACCTGGACTCCAAAAAGACCTTGGAAGTACTCCCTTTTAAGGGAGACATCCTATTTGGGGAAGATCTCCATAAGATTGTGACTGACTTAGCGGCTGCTAAGACTGGGGGGGTAATTCCAAGTTGATCGCAGCAGGAATTCTGTTAGCAATTGGGCAAAACCATGTGCACTGCAGGGGAGGCAGATTTAACATATGCAGAGAGAGTTAGATTTGGGTGGGGTGTGTTCAATCTGCAATCTAATTTGCAGTGTAAAAATAAAACTGCCAGTATTTACCCTGCACAGAAACAAAATAACCCACCCAAATCTAACTCTCTCTGCAAATGTTATATCTGCCCCCCCTGCAGTGCACATGGTTTTGCCCAACTGCTAAAAAATTTCCTGCTGCGATCAACTTGGAATGACCACCTGGATTTCTCCCGAATACTAATCCTTCTGCACAGAAGGCAAAAGGTACCACTTTTCGCTCCTTTTCGGCCTCAAGGGAAAGCAAAAGGTCAGGCATTCCTGAGACAATCTCGTGCTCCCAAAACATCCAAGCCCAAAGCAAAACAATCCTGGTCTACCCGTCAGACTGCTTCTAAACACGACAAGCCTGCTGCATGATGGGGCGGGCCTCCCTCTGGGGGACCCCAGGGTGGGAGGCCAACTTCTGCGATTCACCGAGGTCTGGTTAAAGACCACTTCAGACGCATGGGTGCGAGAAGTTGTCTCTCACAGGTACGCAGTTTGTTTCAAGAGACGTCCCCTCTCGCCAGTTCTGCACAACGGTTATCCCTTCGGATCCGTTGAAGGCGCAAGCTCTACAACTGGTTGTGCGTTCCCTCCTGGATACAGGAGTGATAGTGCCGGTACCTCTGTCCCAGCGAGGCAGGGGATACTACTCAACCCTGTTTCTAGTCCCGAAACCGAATGTGTCTTTCCGGCCTATACTCAACCTCAAATCACTATATGGTATTCCTGGATATACAAGATGCTTACCTGCATATTCATTTTGCCATATCGCATCAGCAATATCTGCGGTTTGCTATTGGCAACCTCCACTATCAATTCCAGGCTCTGCCGTTTGGACTGGCAACGGCCCCTCGGATCTTCACCAAGGTTATGGCCGTGATGACGGCTCATCTCCGTCACCAGGGAGTCAGGATCCTTCCATATCTGGATGACTTGCTGATTCTGGAGGACTCGCACAATGTCCTCCTCAGTCATCTACAACTGACGGTAAACTTCCTACAAGCCCACGGGAGGCTAATCAACTGGAAGAAGTCCTCGCTGGTCCCTGCTCGGAGCATGGTGCACCTGGGGGTACCTCTGGACACACACACAGTCGACGGCTGTTTCTTTCTCCAGAGAAGGTCCTGAAACTTCAGGACAGGATCAGATACTTCCTCTCTTGGTCAAGAGTGTCGATACACTCGGCGATGCAATTACTAGGCCTCATGGTGTCGGCTTTCGACATGGTGGAGTACGCTCAATTTCATTCCCACCCTCTGCAGAGGTTAATCCTTTCCCAGTGGGACGGCCTGCCTCATCGGATCAGGTCTCACACGATCTCCTTAACTCCGGAGGTTCGTTTGTCGCTGACCTTGTGGCTACAGGACTAGCCGTTAAGCAGGGGCCGTCCCTTCTGGATCCGCAACTAGGTCCTACTGATGACGGATGCCAGTCTGAGGGTTTGGGGCGCGGTGTTGGAGCAACACTCCTTCCAGGGTCGGTGGACCAAGGAGGAATCACTCCTCCCGATAAACATTCTGGAATTGCGGGCGGTGTTCAATGCTTCGTCTCTCGCCCCGCCTCTGTTACAGAACAAGTCTGTTAAGTACGGTCAGACAGCGCCACCACGGTGGCATACATAAACCATCAGGGAGGAGGCAGTCGAAGCTTCATGGCAATGCTGGAAGTATCAAAAATCCTTCGTTGGGCGGAACGCCATCTGCCAGCAATATCGGTAGTGTTCATTCCGGAAGTCCTCAACTGGGAATCAAATTTCCTCAGTCGTCAGGACGTGCACGCCGGAGAGTGGAGTCTTCATCAGGAAGTCTTTCAACTCCTAGTGGACAAGTGGGCCCACCAGATGTAGACCTGATGGCGTCTCGACACAATCACAAAGTTTTGGTCTTCAGATCAAGGACCAGGGGGATCCTCAAGCAGCGTTCATGGCCGCACTAGCAATTCCATGGAACTTTTGGCTTCCCTACGTGTTCCCTCCAGTGTCACTTCTGCCCAGGGTACTGCAGAAGTTCAAACAAGAAGGAGGAATACTACTTCTATTCGCTCCAGCGTAGCCCAGAAGGCATTGGTTCTCAGACCTGCAGGGTCTATCGATAGAGCGTCCTCTTCTACTTCCTCAACGCCCAGACCTCCTCGTTCAAGAATTGTGTGTACCTGAACCTGGCCAGACTGGCTTTGACAGCGTGGCTCTTGAACCATCACTTCTGAGGGCAAAAGGATTCTCCGAGGCAATTATCCAAACTATGTTGAAGGCCCGCAAACCGGCATCTGCGCGGATTTATTATAGGGTCTTGCATTCTTACTTCACCTGGTGTGCTGATAAGAATTACGATGCATACACATTCAGAACTTCCAGACTTCTGGCATTTCTGCAATAAGACCTGGACTTAGGCCTTCGTCTGGCCTCCCTCAAGGTTCATATTTCTGCCTTGTTGGTGTGATGCCAGAGAAAAAATGCGTGTATTCCTGACGTTCATACTTTCACTCAGGGTGTTACGGATTCAGCCTCCATATGTCCCTTCTGTGGCTCCATGGGATCTTTCTGTTGTCCTGAATCCTTGCAAGAGTCTCCATTTGAACCTCTTGAGTCAGTGGACCTTAAATGGCTTACGGTCAAGGTCCTGTTCCTACTGGCTATCGCCTCTGCTAGGAGGGAGTCAGACCTAGGCACTTTGTCCTGTCGTCCACTCTTCCTGATATTTCACCGTGACCGGGCAGTTCTTAGAACTCGCCCGGGTTATTTACCTAAGGTGGTGTCATCTTTCCACCTTAACCAGAGATTGTGGTTCTGACTTTCGTCAGAGCGGTCTTTGGATGTGGTACGGGCTCTCCGTATATACGTGGAGAGGACTGCCTCTATCAGGAGGTCGGATACCCTTTTTGTACTTTTTGGTTTTCACAAACGTGGCTGGCCTGCAAATAAGCAAACCTTGGCCAGATGGATTAGAATGGTGATTGCACAAGCCTATGCACAGGCTGGACTCCCAGCTCCTGCTACTATTAAAACCCATTCTACTCAGTCTGTTGGACCTTCTTGGGCGGCCCGCCGAGGTGCGTCTGCTTAACAGTTGTGCAAGGCGGCTACTTGGTCCTCAGTGAACACGTTCATTAGGTTCTGTGCCTTCGATTCTACCACCTCCCAGGATGCTTCCTTTGGATGCCGGGTTCTCATACCTGCCACGGCGCGTCCCCTTCCATGAGGAACTGCTTTAGGACATCCCCGATGTTTCCCTGTGGAAACCAATGTACCCCTCTGCAGAAAAGGACATTTATGGTAGACTTACCATTGTTAAATCTTTCTGCGAGGTACATTGGTTCCACAGGGCGCCCACCCTGACGCACCTAGCTTCTATGGGTTTGTATGGCATTATCCGTTAGTCCCTTCTCCTGTCATGAGAACGTGGTTCTATGTGACTAACATCTACCTTCTCTTTTACCTGCTCCTGCATTGGACTGGTTAACGAAACTGAGCTCACAGTGCCTGGTGGCGGGGTTATAGAGGAGGAACCAGTGCATCCTGGGACAGTCGAAAGCTTTAGCCTGTTGGTGCCTGAATCAAGATCCATCTCTACACCCCGATGTTTCCCTGTGGAACCAATGTACCTCGCAGAAAGATATTTAACAATGGTAAGTCTACCATAAATCTCCTATTTCACCTAAAAATATTGCGATAAAAAAACCCTGTTTCTCCCTCCATGAAATTTTTTCGCAGCTGATTGAATTTTTCCCTCAGAATTGTAAACATTTTTGCACTACTTTGAATGGCAAATATTCTATTTTGTATGCCCTTACAGCCAAGTTTTTGAATAAGAATGTCCTATTTGTCAGGTCCTATTCTGTTTATAGTGTGTGTACTTACTGTACTTTCTAATAAATGCTCTGTTGTGAAAGGTACTGCTTTCTTATTGTATAGAAATCTGGTCTCATATTGAGGAAATGTCCATTCTCCATATATCTGGTGAGTTGTAGGGAAGCCTTGCGCTGTAATTGTACGAGCATGATCCTGGCACAAAAACGCAGCTACTGTGACTGATTTGTTTAAACAAACGACACACCTGGATCCCTCTTATCACCATGCAAAACCAGTTCTACTTCTAAATGCTACTTACGCCAAATAACGACAGTTCATTTTTCCCTTTCTTTTTAACGCTCACCTGTGCAGGAATTGGTAAGTGTCATTCTTGTTCTTTTTTGTTTCTTCTTCAGTAACCTGTGATAACATTAGTCTTTTTATTTAGGTACAATAATATATTTTTGGTATATGATATAAATTTGGTAAGACGCATGTACTGTATATATTAAAGGCTTGTACAAAATGCTGTAGCTGGTGTTTTTATTTTTGTGTCAAAACTATGCTATGTTGATGTTGCAGCACTAGAAGTCTAAACAAAACTCTTGTTTCAGAGTGAATGGGAAAAAAGGGAGCGTATTGAGGCCCAGCGGAAGAAGCAGCGAGAGCTCATTGTGCAGCTGAAGACACAGCTGGATGACTTGGAGACATTTGCATACCAAGAAGGCAATTACGATTCGCTGCCCCAATCTATCCTCATGGAGAGGCAGCGAGTAAGCAAATATTCCTTAACCGCTTAATGGAGAAATTGACTTGTTTTTTTTAAATCTAGTAAAGTTTTTTTTAATAACATAAATATTTGATTTAAAAAAAAAATCTATATATATACCCGCCGTCCCCTTGTGTCCATAGACCCCATTATAAAATTATTTCCCATCAGAAACAGCCCCCATAGTGGCAAAAGATCCCCAGCGTTACCAACCCCCACCCCTCTAGTGGTAATAGATCCCAGTGGCACGCCCCGCACCTATCGGTAGGCCTCCAGTTCAGTCCCGCCTCCCACCTGTCAGTATGGGTCATTTTTATTATGGGGCAGCCCCTACCTCACCCTAGTGCCAAAAGATTACCCCACTACCATTTTAAACCCCACCCTCCTGGTATAACTCCACTATCTCACCTGTTGGCACAGGGCAAACAGTCCACCCTGCTGCAGCTGGTCTCTACTCACACACAGAGATCAGCATAATTGTGCTGGGGGAAGACTATGTTCCCCATCCTACCCATTTTAGTTCCGGTGTATGCCAAACCAGAATGCCTCTCACCGGAAGCAGCGGGGAGTACCGGAGATGCAACCATTTTACTTTCTAACAACTTGTGCAAATTAAAGGTACTGTATATGTGGTTGAAGAACTTTAAATATCCATGCTGCATTACTAAACAAAAAAAACAACAAAACAAAAATATTTGCTTTAAAAATTCTAATGTGTTTTATGAAATAGCCTGCTTTTGCTCTGTATGTTCTCGACATTGGATGCAGTTGTAATGAGATTAGCTTTGTGTTTTATCCCATTGCAACAAAAAGCTGCCTGTTCATAAAACATAGAAAAGTCAAAAAGAAGGCAAAACCAAAAAAGCAACGTGTTTGGTAAAAGTTGTAGGGTACAGAAAGACAGTATTGTGCAAATTCAGTTGTTAGCCACAGTGTTTACCCACACGGCTAAAGGTCCAGGTTTAACACCTCACTGAGGAATAATCTGTGTTAAGTACTCTTCCCCCCCCCCCAAGGCTTAACGCACTGGGTTGTGGCACTAATTGAATAGCCCAGGGCAAAACTATTAAATCTGCCCCTATTTTGTAAATGTGAATAGGAGAATAGTTTATTAACAAAAATATTCATGTTGATGGTGGAATAGATTTATTTGTGTTTTCATAGGTTATAGGTGAGGGTCTAGAAAACAAACCTACAGAAAAGCTTGTAGCATTCAAGATATCTGATCCATAGCGGCATAGAGCTTGTGCGAATTGGGGTGGCTGGAGGAAAGGGAGCAAGACTGGGAAGGGGGAAGTGGGCATTGCTGAACTATCACATCCATATAGTATATTCATTAAGTCTTCTACCTTTGCCAGGTGATCATAGATGAATTGATTAAGAAACTGGATGTCAATTTAAATGAGGACATTGGCTGCTTGTCTCCTGAAGAGCTGCGTCAAAGAGTGGATGCTGCTATTGCTCAGATTGTTAACCCAGCCCGAGTGAAAGAACAGCTGGTGGATCAACTGAAAACCCAGATCAGGGACCTGGAGATGTTCATAAAATTTATTCAAGGTCAATTTGGGTGTTATATTATTTTACATCTTCGGAAGAATAAACACTTCACTTGAAAGCAATGTGCCTTATAGCTTACACCTATGGGTGTAAAACTGCATTTCAAAACACACTATATACACTGTGTTTATATGAGGCTGGAGTAAAGAATGCAGTTTTGTTACTTAACGACGAATGGGGTTTGTCATCTGCATATTTCTTAAAATTGCAGATAAGGAGTCCCACTTGTACGCGGGGGTTACTTACTGCCCACCAGAGTTAATTACCAGTGGGGAGTCTAGAGGATTACTGGGACCAGTCCTAAAGTAGTCACATCACTTTTGTTTTTTTGTTTGTTTTTTTTTGCTTTAGTATTGCCAGAGATGGGGGAGTGGCTTGAAATAGTGTACCTATATCTCCCCAGCCCTGGCACCTAGAGAGATGGGAGCACTCTTGTTTGAAACAGAGGAGTCCCATGAGCTCCCATAGAGATTTTTGCATGGTTATCAGTGTGATCACCAGGAAGAATCCCCCGCACTACAGAAAAATCATGAGTCTAGGGATGGGGAAAGTCCCTCTCCTCCTCCAAATTGGCATCCATGAAATCAGGGGCACCCATTTCTCTGACGTCCTAGTGGATGCTGGGGACTCCGTAAGGACCATGGGGAATAGACGGGCTCCGCAGGAGACTGGGCACTCTATAAGAAAGATTTAGTACTATCTGGTGTGCACTGGCTCCTCCCTCTATGCCCCTCCTCCAGACCTCAGTTAGATTTCTGTGCCCGGCCGAGCTGGATGCACACTAGGGGCTCTCCTGAGCTCCTAGAAAGAAAGTATATGTTAGGTTTTTTATTTTACAGTGACACCTGCTGGCAACAGGCTCACTGCAACGAGGGACTAAGGGGAGAGGAAGCGAACCTACCTGCTTGCAGCTAGCTTGGGCTTCTTAGGCTACTGGACACCATTAGCTCCAGAGGGATCGACCGCAGGACCCGTCCTTGGTGTTCGTTCCCGGAGCCGCGCCGCCGTCCCCCTTACAGAGCCAGAAGCATGAAGATGGTCCGGAAAATCGGCGGCAGAAGACTTCAGTCTTCACCAAGGTAGCGCACAGCACTGCAGCTGTGCGCCATTGCTCCTCATACACACTTCACACTCCGGTCACTGAGGGTGCAGGGCGCTGGGGGGGGCGCCCTGAGCAGCAATAAAAACACCTTGGCTGGCAAAATAATCACAATATATAGCCCCAGAGGCTATATATGTGATAATTACCCCTGCCAGAATCCATAAAAAAGCGGGAGAAAAGTCAGCGAAAAAGGGGCGGAGCTATCTCCCTCGGCACACTGGCGCCATTTTCTCTTCACAGTGTAGCTGGAAGACAGCTCCCCAGGCTCTCCCCTGTAGTTTTCAGGCTCAAAGGGTTAAAAAGAGAGGGGGGGCACTAAATTTAGGCGCAATATTGTTTATACAAGCAGCTATTGGGGAAAATTCACTCAGTGATAGTGTTTATCCCTACATTATATAGCGCTCTGGTGTGTGCTGGCATACTCTCTCTCTGTCTCCCCAAAGGGCTGTGTGGGGTCCTGTCCTCAGTCAGAGCATTCCCTGTGTGTGTGCGGTATGTCGGTACGGCTGTGTCGACATGTTTGATGAGGAGGCTTATGTGGAGGCGGAGCAGATGCCGATAAATGGGATGTCGCCCCCTGTGGGCCGACACCAGAGTGGATGGATAGGTGGAAGGTATTAACCGACAGTGTCAACTCCTTACATAAAAGGCTGGATGACGTAACAGCTATGGGACAGCCGGCTTCTCAGCCCGCACCTGCCCAGGCGTCTCAAAGGCCATCAGGGGCTCAAAAACGCCCGCTCCCTCAGATGGCAGACACAGATGTCGACACGGAGTCTGACTCCAGTGTCGACGAGGTTGAGACATATACACAATCCACTAGGAACATCCGTTACATGATCCCGGCAATAAAAAATGTGTTACACATTTCTGACATAAAACCCTTTTTTAGTGGTACTTGGGTTAATGTGTGGGGAGAAAAAGCAGGCAGTGTTTTGTTCCCCCATCAAATGAGTGAATGAAGTGTGAAAAAGCGTGGGTTCCCCCGATAAGAAACTGGTAATTTCTAAAAAGTTACTGATGGCGTACCCTTTCCCGCCAGAGGATAAGTTACGCTGGGAGATATCCCCTAGGGTGGATAAGGCGCTCACACGTTTGTCAAAAAAGGTGGCACTGGCGTCTTAGGATACGGCCACTTTGAAGGTACCTGCTGATAAATAGCAGGAGGCTAGCCTGAAGTCTGTATTTACACACTCAGGTACTAGACTGAGACCTGCAGATAGTGCTGCTGCAGCGTGGTCTGTAACCCTGTCAAACAGGGATACTATTTTGCGAACATAAGACGTCGTCTTATATATGAGGGATGCACAGAGGGATATTTTGCCGGCTGGCATCCAGAATTAATGCAATGTCCATTCTGTCAGGAGGGTATTAGAGACCCGACACTGGACAGGTGATGCTGACTTTAAAAGGCACATAGAGCCTTATAAGGGTGAGGAATTGTTTGGGGATGGTCTCTGGGACCTCGTATCCACAGCAACAGCTGGGAAGAAATTTTTTTACCTCAGGTTTCCTCACAGCCTAAGAAAAGCACTGTATGATCAGGTACAGTCCTTTCGGCTTCAGAAAAGCAAGCGGGTCAAAGGCGCTTCCTTTCTGCACAGAGACGAGGGAAGAGGGAAAAAGCTGCACCAGTCAGCCACTTCCCAGAATCAAAATTCTTCCCCCGCTTCCTCTGAGTCCACCGCATGACGCGGGGGCTCCACAGGCGTAGCCAGGTACGGTGGGGGGCCGCCTCAAAAATTTCAGCGATCAGTGGGCTCGCTCACAGGTGGATCCCTGAATCCTTCAAGTAGTATCTCAGGGGTACAAGCTGGAATTCGAGGCGTCTCCCCCCCGCCGTTTCCTCAAATCTGCCTTGCCGACAACTCCCTCAGGCAGGGAGGCTGTGCTAGAGGCAATTCACAAGCTGTATTTCCAGCAGGTGATAGTCAAGGTGCCCGTACTTCAACAAGGACGGGGTTACTATTCCACACTGTTTGTGGTACCGAAACCGGACGGTTCGGTGAGACCCGTTTTAAATTTGAAATCCTTGAACACATACATAAAAAAATTCAAGTTCAAGATGGAATCGCTCAGGGCGGTTATTGCAAGCCTGGAGGAGGGGGATTACATGGTATCCCTGGACATCAAGGATGCTTACCTACATGTCCCCATTTACCATCCTCACCAGGAGTACCTCAGATTTGTGGTACAGGATTGCCATTACCAATTCCAAACACTGCCGTTTGGACTGTCCACGGCACCGAGGGTCTTTACCAAGGTAATGGCAGAAATGATGATACTCCTTCGAAAAAAGGGAGTTTTAATTATCCCGTACTTGGACGATCTCCTTATAAAGGCGAGGTCCAAGGAGCAGTTGTTGGTCGGAGTAGCACTATCTCGGGAAGTGCTACAACAGCACGGATGGATTCTATACATTCCAAAGTCACAGCTGGTTCCTACCACACGCCTACTGTTCCTGGGGATGGTTCTGGACACAGAACAGAAAAAAGTGTTTCTCCCGCAGGAGAAAGCCAAGGAGCTGTCCTCTCTAGTCAGAGACCTCATGAAACCAAAACAGGTATCGGTGCATCACTGCACACGAGTCCTGGGAAAAATGGTAGCTTCTTACGAAGCAAAATTCCATTCGGCAGGTTCCATACAAGAACCTTTTAGTGGGACCTCTTGGACAAGTGGTCGGGATCGCATCTTCAGATGCATCGGCTGATAACCCTGTCTCCAAGGACCAGGGTATCTCTACTGTGGTGGCTGCAGAGTGCTCATCTTCAAGAGGGCCGCAGATTCGGCATACAGGACTGGGTCCTGGTGACCACGGATGCCAGCCTTCGAGGCTGGGGCGCAGTCGCACAGGGAAGAAATTTCCAGGGACTTTGGTCAAGTCAGGAGTCGTCCCTACACATAAATATTCTGGAACTGAGGGCCATTTACAATGCCCTAAGTCAGGCAAGGCCCCTGCTTCAAAACCAGCCGGTTCTGATCCAATCAGACAACATCACGGCAGTCGCCCATGTAAACCGACAGGGCGGCACAAGAAGCAGGATGGCGATGGCAGAAGCCACAAGGATTCTCCGATGGGCAGAAAATCACGTACTAGCACTGTCAGCAGTGTTCATTCCGGGAGTGGACAACTGGGAAGCAGACTTCCTCAGCAGACACGACCTACACCCGGGAGAGTGGGGACTTCATCCAGAAGTCTTCCTACTGTTGATAAACCGTTGGGAAAGGCCACAGGTGGACATGATGGCGTCCCGCCTCAACAAAAAGCTAAAGAGATATTGCGCCAGGTCAAGGGACCCTCAGGCGATAGCTGTGGACGCTCTAGTGACACCGTGGGTGTACCAGTCGGTTTATGTGTTCCCTCCTCTGCCTCTCATACCAAAGGTACTGAGAATAATAAGAAGGCGAGGAGTAAGAACGATACTCGTGGTTCCGGATTGGCCAAGAAGAGCTTGGTACCCAGAACTTCAAGAAATGTTATCAGAGGACCCATGGCCTCTACCGCTCAGACAGGATCTGCTACAGCAGGGGCCCTGTCTGTTCCAAGACTTACCGCGGCTGCGTTTGACGGCATGGCGGTTGAATTCTGGATCCTAAAGGAAAAGGGCATTCCGGAGGAGGTCATTCCTACGCTGTTAAAACCAGGAAAGAAGTAACCGCAAACCATTATCACCGCATTTGGCGAAAATATGTTGCGTGGTGTGAGGCCAGGAAGGCCCCTACAGAGGAATTTCAGCTGGGTCGTTTTCTGCACTTCCTACAGTCGGGAGTGACTATGGGCCTAAAATTGGGTTCCATTAAGGTCCAGATTTCGGCTCTGTCGATTTTCTTCCAGAAAGAACTGGCTTCACTGCCTGAAGTTCAGACTTTTGTAAAGGGAGTGCTTCATATTCAGCCCCCTTTTGTGCCTCCTGTGGCACCTTGGGATCTCAATGTGGTGTTGAGTTTCCTAAAATCACATTGGTTTGAATCACTTAAAACTGTGGATCTGAAATATCTCACGTGGAAAGTGGTCATGTTATTGGCCTTGGCTTCGGCCAGGCGTGTGTCAGAATTGGCGGCTTTGTCATGTAAAAGCCCTTATCTGATTTTCCATATGGATAGGGCAGAATTGAGGACTCGTCCCCAGTTTCTCCCTAAGGTGGTATCCGCTTTTCACTTGAACCAACCTATTGTGGTGCCTGCGGCTACTAGGGACTTGGAGGATTCCAAGTTACTGGACGTAGTCAGGGGCCTTGAAAATTTATGTTTCCAGGACGGCTGGAGTCAGGAAAACTGACTCGCTTTTTATCCTGTATGCACCCAACAAAATAGGTGCTCCTGCTTCTAAGCAGACTATTGCTCGCTGGATTTGTAGCACAATTCAGCTGGCGCATTCTGCGGCTGGATTGCCGCATCCTAAATCAGTAAAAGCCCATTCCACGAGGAAGGTGGGCTCATCTTGGGCGGCTGCCCGAGGGGTCTCGGCTTTACAACTTTGCCGAGCTGCAACTTGGTCAGGGGCGAACACGTTTGCTAAATTCTACAAATTTGATACCCTGGCTGAGGAGGACCTTGAGTTCTCTCATTCGGTGCTGCAGAGTCATCCGCACTCTCCCGCCCGTTTGGGAGCTTTGGTATAATCCCCATGGTCCTTACGGAGTCCCCAGCATCCACTAGGACGTCAGAGAAAATAAGATTTTACTCACCGGTAAATCTATTTCTCGTAGTCCGTAGTGGATGCTGGGCGCCCATCCCAAGTGCGGATTGTCTGCAATACTTGTATATAGTTATTGCCTAACTAAAGGGTTATTGTTGAGCCATCTGTTGAGAGGCTCAGTTATATTTCATACTGTTAACTGGGTATAATATCACGAGTTATACGGTGTGATTGGTGTGGCTGGTATGAGTCTTACCCGGGATTCAAAATCCTTCCTTATTGTGTCGGCTCTTCCGGGCACAGTATCCTAACTGAGGTCTGGAGGAGGGGCATAGAGGGAGGAGCCAGTGCACACCAGATAGTACTAAATCTTTCTTATAGAGTGCCAGTCTCCTGCGGAGCCCGTCTATTCCCCATGGTCTATTCCCCATGGTCCTTACGGAGTCCCCAGCATCCACTACGGACTACGAGATAGATTTACCGGTGAGTAAAATCTTATTTTTAGAAAGGGTTCCAAATCTTTCAAATGAAGGGTTCCCTTAGTACCTGTGTTCACAGGACATTGTTAAGCTGTGCTATGAAAAGACGCCCTTTCACCTTTAAAATGAAACTGGCAACATTGTCTGCACATATTTTTTAAAAGAGGGGAGTCAGTTCTTTCAAATTATGTGGCCAACTATTTGCCATTGTCTGGTAATCGCCAGACAATATTACCCAGCACTACAGAAAATAAGATTCCCCTCTTTCAATTTATATTGCCCCCTTAACAGCTATTAGGGGTATTCAATTAGTGCAGTTTTTTTCGACCAGGTCGAATTTACATTTGACCTATTCAATGCCTGTGCCATTTTTTCGACTGGTCAAAAAATCCAGCACTGGCGAAAACCACATGTCTCGGCGAATTTGCTGCTGATACACGTGTCTTGGCGAATTCATTGGTGTGTTCGCCCATTCTTAACGCAATATTCGCCCATGCCGATTCGACAAAAAAATACATTAAAGCGGCATGGGCGAAAATGGTTTAAAAACAGAGCGAAAATGCCCGTAATTGAATACCGTGTCGAATTAACGGCATTTAATTGAATACCCCTCATTGTCTGGTGATCACAAGACAGTATTGCCTACCACCACAGAAAAAAATCAGTTTTCCATGATGGGGGAAGGACATATTCTGCCCCAGCTCCCCCATACTGTCCCGCACACACATGGGGGAACCATGTCTTGAAAGAGAGCAGTCTCCTCAAACAGTGTGCCCCCTTTGTAGTGATCACCAGACAATAACTGAAACGGTACACACAATAAAATTTTCCACAGACGGGGGTTGATCTAAAGTTCATATCTCCTCCATCTTTTTGCCAAATAAAAATGTGGTAGGTTGTCTAGTTTTTAAAATAGTATGCCTTGTTGGGCTACCATATTGTTCCTACACATAGAAAGCATTTAAACCATCAGCCAAAATGTGTGAAAAAAATGCATTTTCAATGATAGTGCAGTTTTTTTGTTGTTGTTTTTTTTTTTTTTTTTTTTTTGGGGGGGGCAACATTGACACATAGCGTCCTGCTTTTTACTCTTTTTGTAAAGGTGGTTTATTGGTGATACAAGATTTCTTTATTGTGCATATAAGACGAAAAAATCATGTTTGCTCTTGGTTCCCTTTCTTGAAGTTTTACTAAAAACAATATTTATTATTTTTGTCCATTTTGGTCACTGGATGTGTTTAAAATGAGGAATAAGACAAATAGTTTTATCTGAAAATACAAGTCTTCTGAACCCCCCCCCCCCCCCCCCCAACATTTGCTATAGATGTTAGAATGTGACGAGTGCAAATGTGAAAAAATTACCTCGGCACAAGGGTGAGAAAACTCTAAGCAGTGAAAGCGTTAAATGTTCCCTCCTAAAGGATTAATCAGCACTAGTGCTATAGCTATGAAGTCTGCCCTACCCCCTATAAAATTGGAAAACAACACTGATTTTAGTAAGACTGTGGGGGTCATTCCGAGTTGATCTTAGCTGTGCTAAATTTCGCACAGCTACGATCAGGCACTCAGACATGCACGGGGACGCCCAGCACGGGGCTAGTCCGCCCTGCGTGTCGGTGCTGCTCCCCCCCCCCCCCCCTGCAGAAGTGCAAAGGTATTACACAACGGCGATGCTTTTGCACTTCAGGGGTACCTCCCGGCCAGCACAGCTTCTGCGGCTGGCCGGGAGAACCGCTTTG
Organism: Pseudophryne corroboree; assembly: GCF_028390025.1. Classification (NCBI taxonomy): domain Eukaryota; kingdom Metazoa; phylum Chordata; class Amphibia; order Anura; family Myobatrachidae; genus Pseudophryne; species Pseudophryne corroboree. The sequence goes on along the minus strand of NC_086446.1, from coordinate 394,100,459 downwards.
CTGCCCGGGTCGCAGCGGCTGCGTGTGACGACAATGGTCCGGCCGCGCCTGTGTTGGCTGGACCGCGCCCCCTAAATGGCGGCTTAACGCCGCCGTCCAGCCCCCTCCCACCCAGTGACCGCCTCTGCCTGTCAATCAGGCAGAGGCGAGCACTAGGCAACGACGGCCTTCGGCCGTCTGGTATGCGCCGGCGCACTGCGGCGCAGTACTGACCCGATTGCACCGCTGCAATAAACTGCAGCGTGCGATCGGGTCAGAATGACCCCCTATATTTCCACTAGCACCATCATGCCCACACAGAGTTTCATCCCATCTCATAATGTGAAACCAGTGCTAGCCTGATGAGGATGAGGATGAGGCTGAAATGCTGAGGGGAATCAGGCTTGCAGAGTGAGCCAGGGTAATCATAAAGTGAAAATTAGGTTAAATACTATTGTGGAACTACAAGTATTAGCATGCCTTGACCAACCATGACAACTTGTCATGCTGGCATTTGCAAAACTTTAAGCCTAAAGCTGGCCCTTTGAGCCAGGTCCTGATGAAACATGTAGTTGCAGAATAGTACTTAACAGAGGAAAAAACATACATACCTTACAAAAAGCAGTTACCTTTAAAATCTCCATAAAATCTCCATAAAACCCATAATAAACTCTTTTGTAATGTTCTTAAATTCTTAGGTAATCTTTATTTATCTAATTAATTCCTGAATTTGTTCTAGTGGAGCTGCAGTATGAATGTACAAATAGAAATGACCAGATGGGTGTGGTATGAAATGTCGAGGACTGAAAATATAGCTGCCATAAACTTCTTACTCCAGAGTTTTGGCTATAAAAATGATTAGAATAATACAAAGAAAATATTTCAAACAAGTTCTTTGTATTTTTCATATACTTTATTTAGTCAAAACTCTGGCACAAACGTATGACAGGAAAGGCTCTGCCTCACCCCACCGCACAGCCATTGCAAGATCTGTTCCACTAGTCATGACAATGGGCATCATAAATTCTGTGCCACATGAACATTACAAAACTCGTACTTGTTGGCCATGGAATAATAATTGGCTGTTTTCCTGAATGTGCTGTTTAAAGAGAGAAAGGGGTACATTTACTAAGATGGGAGTTCTATTTAAGATGGGATGTTGCCCATAGCATACCAATCAAATTCTACTTCTCATTTATCTAGCACCTTCTAGAATATAATACCTGAAATCTGATTGGTTGCTATGGGTTATCTTAAACAGAACTCCCATCTTAGGTTAATTTACCAGAGAGAGAGAGAGATTTTGTGTGTGTGTGTGTGTGTGTGTGTGTTGGATGAGTGTCTCTCTCTCTCTCCCCCCGCCCCCCCTTTATTTTGCTAATGGTGTATCTAATAGCAGTGATTTTGATGTCATACTGTTTGTTTGTGACATCAGATGTGGGGAGTATTACATTTAAAATGCACTTGTAAGCCTATACCTAGTACAGCATAAGAGTTAGTCATGTATATGGCCTTGTAGGAGCAGTCATGTTTGATATATCTCTGTGTGGTACTTTGATGTGTAGCACTACAGAGCTGACCATATTTGTGTTAAAGTGTGCATTTATTTAAGGTGTTGCATTATATTTAATCAGGTTCAACTTTAAAAGATATCTGGTGCTTTTAGGTTTATTCACACAAGTAGAATGACAGTTTGTCTTCTCTCCTGCAAATGACTGGCTATAGTATAACACGGGAGAGCAATCACAGTATGAAGAAAATAAGAATTTACTTACCGATAATTCTATTTCTCGGAGTCCGTAGTGGATGCTGGGGTTCCTGAAAGGACCATGGGGAATAGCGGCTCCGCAGGAGACAGGGCACAAAAGTAAAGCTTTCCGATCAGGTGGTGTGCACTGGCTCCTCCCCCTATGACCCTCCTCCAAGCCAGTTAGGTACTGTGCCCGGACGAGCGTACACAATAAGGGAGGAATTTTGAATCCCGGGTAAGACTCATACCAGCCACACCAATCACACCGTACAACTTGTGATCTAAACCCAGTTAACAGTATGATAACAGCGGAGCCTCTGAAAAGATGGCTCACAACAATAATAACCCGATTTTTGTAACTATGTACAAGTATTGCAGATAATCCGCACTTGGGATGGGCGCCCAGCATCCACTACGGACTCCGAGAAATAGAATTATCGGTAAGTAAATTCTTATTTTCTCTATCGTCCTAGTGGATGCTGGGGTTCCTGAAAGGACCATGGGGATTATACCAAAGCTCCCAAACGGGCGGGAGAGTGCGGATGACTCTGCAGCACCGAATGAGAGAACTCCAGGTCCTCCTTAGCCAGGGTATCAAATTTGTAGAATTTAGCAAACGTGTTTGCCCCTGACCAAGTAGCTGCTCGGCAAAGTTGTAAAGCCGAGACCCCTCGGGCAGCCGCCCAAGATGAGCCCACCTTCCTTGTGGAATGGGCATTTACATATTTTGGCTGTGGCAGGCCTGCCACAGAATGTGCAAGCTGAATTGTATTACACATCCAACTAGCAATAGTCTGCTTAGAAGCAAGAGCACCCAGTTTGTTGGGTGCATACAGGATAACAGCAAGTCAGTTTTCCTGACTCCAGCCGTCCTGGAACATATTTTCAGGGCCCTGACAACATCTAGCAACTTGGAGTCCTCCAAGTCCCTAGTAGGTGCAAGGCACCACAATAAGCTGGTTCAGGTGAAACACTGACACCACCTTAGGGAGAGAACTGGGGACGAGTCCGCAGCTCTGCCCTGTCCGAATGGACAAACAGATATGGGCTTTTTTGAGAAAAAACCACCAATTTGACACTCGCCTGGTCCAGGCCAGGGCCAAGAGCATGGTCACTTTTCATGTGAGATGCTTCAAATCCACAGATTTGACTGGTTTTAAACCAATGTGATTTGAGGAATCCCAGAACTACGTTGAGATCCCACAGTGCCACTGGAGGCACAAAAGGGGGTTGTATATGCAATACTCCCTTGACAAACTTCTGGACTTCAGGAACTGAAGCCAATTCTTTCTGGAAGAAAATCGACAGGGCCGAAATTTTAACCTTAATGGACCCCAATTTGAGGCCCATAGACACTCCTGTTTGCAGGAAATGCAGGAAACGACCGAGTTGAAATTTCTTTGTGGGGCCTTCCTGGCCTCACACCACGCAACATATTTTCGCCACATGTGGTGATAATGTTGTGCGGTCACCTCCTTTCTGGCTTTGACCAGGGTAGGAATGACCTCTTCCGGAATGCCTTTTTCCCTTAGGATCCGGCTTTCCACCGCCATGCCGACAAACGCAGCTGCGGTAAGTCTTGGAACAGACATGGTACTTGCTGAAGCAAGTCCCTTCTTAGCGGCAGAGGCCATAAGACCTCTGTAAGCATCTCTTGAAGTTCCGGGTACCAAGTCCTTCTTGGCCAATCCGGAGCCATGAGTATAGTTCTTACTCCTCTACGTCTTATAATTCTCAGCACCTTAGGTATGAGAAGCAGAGGAGGGAACACATACACCGACTGGTACACCCACGGTGTTACCAGAACGTCCACAGCTATTGCCTGAGGGTCTCTTGACCTGGCGCAATACCTGTCCCGTTTTTTGTTCAGACGGGACGCCATCATGTCCACCTTTGGTATTTCCCAACGGTTTACAATCATGTGGAAAAAACTTCCCGATGAAGTTTCCACTCTCCCGGGTGGAGGTCGTGCCTGCTGAGGAAGTCTGCTTCCCAGTTTCCATTCCCGGGATGAAACACTGCTGACAGTGCTATCACATGAATTTCCGCCCAGCGAAAAGTCCTTGCAGTTTTTGCCATTGCCCTCCTGCTTCTTGTGTCGCCCTGTCTGTTTACGTGGGCGACTGCCGTGATGTTTTTCCCACTGGATCAATACCGGCTGACCTTGAAGCAGAGGTCTTGCTAAGCTTAGAGCATTATAAATTTACCCTTAGCTCCAGTATATTTATGTGGAGAAAAGTCTCCAGACTTGATCACACTCCCTGGAAATTTTTTCCTTGTGTGACTGCTCCCCAGCCTCTCGGGCTGGGCTCCGTGGTCACCAGCATCCAATCCTGAATGCCGAATCTGCGGCCCTCTAGAAGATGAGCACTCTATAACCACCACAGGAGAGACACCCTTGTCCTTGGATATAGGGTTATCCGCTGATGCATCTGAAGATGCGATCCGGACCATTTGTCCAGCAGATCCCACTGAAAAGTTCTTGCGTGAAATCTGCCGAATGGAATTGCTTCGTAGGAAGCCACCATTTTTACCAGGACCCTTGTGCAATGATGCACTGTTTTTAGGAGGTTCCTGACTAGCTCGGATAACTCCCTGGCTTTCTCTTCCGGGAGAAACACCTTTTTCTGGACTGTGTCCAGAATCATCCCTAGGCACAGCAGACGTGTCGTCGGGATCAGCTGCGATTTTGGAATATTTAGAATCCACCCGTGCTGTTGTAGCAGTATCCTAGATAGTGCTACTCCGACCTCCCAACTGTTCCCTGGACTATGCCCTTATCAGGAGATCGTCCAAGTAAGGGATAATTAAGACGCCTTTTCTTCGAAGAAGAATCATCATTTCGGCCATTACCTTGGTAAAGACCCGGGGTGCCGTGGACAATCCAAACGGCAGCGTCTGAAACTGATAGTGACAGTTCTGCACCACGAACCTGAGGTACCCTTAGTGAGAAGGGCAAATTTGGGACATAGAGGTAAGGATCCCTGATGTCCCGGGACACTATATAGTCCCCTTCTTCCTGGTTCGTTATCACTGCTCTGAGCGACTCCATCTTGATTTGAACCTTTGTAAGTGTTCAAAAAAAATTTTTTTTTTTTTAGAATAAGTCTCACCTAGCCTTCTGGCTTCAGTACCACAATATAGTGTGGAATAATACCCCTTTTCTTGTAGTAGGAGGGGTAATTTAATTATCACCTGCTGGGAATACAGCTTGTGAATTTTTTCCCATACTGCCTCCTTGTCGGAGGGAGACCTTGGTAAAGCAGACTTCAGGAGCCTGCGAAGGGGAAACTTCTCGACATTCCAATCTGTACCCCTGGGATACTACTTGTAGGATCCAGGGGTCCTGTACGGTCTCAGCGCCATGCTGAGAACTTGTCAGAAGCGGTGGAACGCTTCTGTTCCTGGGAATGGGCTGCCTGCTGCAGTCTTCTTCCCTTTCCTCTATCCCTGGGCAGATATGATCTTATAGGGACGAAAGGACTGAGGCTGAAAAGACGGTGTCTTTTTCTGCAGAGATGTGACTTAGGGTAAAAACGGTGGATTTTCCAGCAGTTGCCGTGGCCACCAGGTCCGATGGACCGACCCCAAATAACTCCTCTTCCTTTATACGGCAATACACCTTTGTGCCGTTTGGAATCTGCATCACCTGACCACTGTCGTGTCCATAACATCTTCTGGCAGTTATGGACATCGCATTTACTCTTGATGCCAGAGTGCAAATATCCCTCTGTGCATCTCGCATATATAGAAATGCATCCTTTAAATGCTCTATAGTCAATAAAATACTGTCCCTGTCAAGGGTATCAATATTTTTAGTCAGGGAATCCGACCAAGCCACCCCAGCTCTGCACATCCAGGCTGAGGCGATCGCTGGTCGCAGTATAACACCAGTATGTGTGTATATACTTTTTATGATATTTTCCAACCTCCTGTCAGCTGGACCTTGAGGACGGCCCTATCTATAGACGGTACCGCCACTTGTTTTGATAAGCGTGTGAGCGCCTTATCCACCCTAAGGGGTGTTTCCCAACGCGCCCTAACTTCTGGCGGGAAAGGGTATACCGCCCATAATTTTCTATCGGGGGGAACCCACGCATCATCACACACTTTATTTAATTTATCTGATTCAGGAAAAACTATGGTAGTTTTTTCACATCCCACATAATACCCTCTTTTGTGGTACTTGTAGTATCAGAAATATGTAACACCTCCTTCATTGCCTTTAACGTGTGGCCCTAATAAGGAATACGTTTGTTTATTCACCGTCGACACTGGATTCAGTGTCCCTGTCTGTGTCTGTGTCGACCGACTAAAGTAAACGGGCGTTTTAAAACCCCTGACGGTGTTTTTGAGACGTCTGGACCGGTACTAATTGTTTGTCGGCCGTCTCATGTCGTCAACCGACCTTGCAGCGTGTTGACATTATCACGTAATTCCCTAAATAAGCCATCCATTCCGGTGTCGACTCCCTAGAGAGTGACATCACCATTACAGGCAATTGCTCCGCCTCCTCACCAACATCGTCCTCCTACATGTCGACACACACGTACCGACACACAGCACACACACAGGGAATGCTCTGATAGAGGACAGGACCCACTAGCCCTTTGGAGAGACAGAGGGAGAGTTTGCCAGCACACACCAAAAACGCTATAATTATATAGGGACAACCTTATATAAGTGTTTTCCCTTATAGCATCTTTTTTATATATTTCTAACGCCAAATTAGTGCCCCCCCTCTCTGTTTTAACCCTGTTTCTGTAGTGCAGTGCAGGGGAGAGCCTGGGAGCCTTCCCTCCAGCCTTTCTGTGAGGGAAAATGGCGCTGTGTGCTGAGGAGATAGGCCCCGCCCCTTTTTCGGCGGCCTCGTCTCCCGCTCTTAACGGATTCTGGCAGGGGTTAAATATCTCCATATAGCCTCCGGAGGCTATATGTGAGGTATTTTTAGCCAAAATAGGTATTCATTTGCCTCCCAAGGCGCCCCGCTCCCAGCGCCCTGCACCCTCAGTGACTGCCGTGTGAAGTGTGCTGAGAGGAAAATGGCGCACAGCTGCAGTGCTGTGCGCTACCTTTAGAAGACTGAGGAGTCTTCTGCCGCCGATTCTGGACCTCTTCTTACTTCAGCATCTGCAAGGGGGCCGGCGGCAAGGCTCCGGTGACCATCCAGGCTGTACCTGTGATCGTCCCTCTGGAGCTGATGTCCAGTAGCCAAGAAGCCAATCCATCCTGCACGCAGGTGAGTTCACTTCTTCTCCCCTAAGTCCCTCGTTGCAGTGATCCTGTTGCCAGCAGGACTCACTGTAAAATAAAAAACCTAAGCTAAACTTTTCTAAGCAGCTCTTTAGGAGAGCCACCTAGATTGCACCCTTCTCGGCCGGGCACAAAAATCTAACTGGCTTGGAGGAGGGTCATAGGGGGAGGAGCCAGTGCACACCACCTGATCGGAAAGCTTTACTTTTGTGCCCTGTCTCCTGCGGAGCCGCTATTCCCCATGGTCCTTTCAGGAACCCCAGCATCCACTAGGACGATAGAGAAATAACAGAAATGCTACTGCTTAGTGCATTTATAGTGATGGAATTAGAAAGTGTGTCTGTACCTGCATGTACAGCTGAAGCTAATGTCACACAGTGTTTCACTGTTGCACTAAATGGAAATAGAACTATGACCCATGGCAAATTATTATCACTATTTCAACAGCAAATAAGGAGCTGATGTAAAACACAGCATTTGTGATGCTTTATGGATCACTGGAGATGGACAGCAAGATCTCAGTCATTACTTGCAGAAAAGGCAGATGGCTGGTTATAGTTGTTACCTGACTACCATCGAGCATTTTGGCTATTAGTCATAACACCTCTGAGCATGATACCTCCAAAACTAGGGCACATGCCATTCTAAAAACCTAAACTGTATCTTTAAACACTTATTTTCAGTCTACTGTACACTTTCTCAGCTGACTACCAGCTGAAACATGCAATTCCTCTTTATGCTCTTATTTCTAAATTTGCTTAGAACCCTACTTATGGTGTTGTTTACTTATTCTTTCCTGTAGATGAAATTGGCAGCCCAGTGGAGAGTCTAAGCGGAGGAGCTGCAGGTTATGACCCAAAGTCTGGCCCAAGTGCAAGGACTAATGGTAAGCCCTTTGATTGGTCTTATTGTATTGATGTAAATTGAGCATGTAGAAATGCCTAAAATATTAGTGCTCCAGAACTCCTTTTATAGAGTTTGCAGAGACAAAAGTAGTTTCACGCTCACCAATGCACCTTTGTACAGATAGAGAGCTGAAGATGAGGAGATCCTATATAAGAATACATCATGTTTCCAGCAGAGCTAATGACTAAAGTCATGCACAGTTGAGCTAGTATAGACCAGGAGGATATTGCTGGAGCATTAAGAGATTTATCAGTAAGAACATTTCATATTTTGCTTTATAGACCAACACATGGAATAGTTGTCACGCAACATGTTCATATTTGAAGGCTCAAGTTATTGAGCATTATTCCAAATACAGCTTTTACATACACGTATTTGCCAGTCCCAAGTTATGTAACCCCTTTTCATAGATTTCAGTAATTTGAGTTAGCTTGAACAGAGGATTTTCCCATGTAAATACTCTCTATTCTCTCTAAACAGTGAATCCAGAGCAGGCAAAGCAGATGCGGGAGACTGGGCTGCATTTGTTACGTCGGGCCCTGGCTGTCCTGCAGATTTTTGCTGCGAGCCAGTTTGGTTGTGGTGTAGGTAATATGCCACAAAACCTCTGGAAGCAGGATGAAAGCAACAGAGACTTCACTCCACTGATTAAAAAATTGGAGACCACTGTGGAGAAGGTGAGACAGCTGGCACTGCGGCAGCAGCCTGCAGATCACGTGATCAGCTATGCCAATATGCAGGAGATTGTATTGGGAGGAAAAGATGACCTGACTGTGGCTGTCAGGAGAGAGCTGGCTGTTGCTATAAGAGATCTCTTGTCACATGGCCTCTATGCTACATCTCAAGGAATGAGTTTGGTTCTAGCACCCATTGCCTGCCTCATCCCAGTTTTCACCACCTCGCCTCCTTCTATGCATCCCTGGGAACTGTTTGTCAAGTACTACAATGAGAAAAATGGAAAAGCCTTTGTAGAGTCTCCTGCCCGTAAGCTCTCGCAATCCTTCTCCCTTCCTGTCTCAGGGGGCCGTAAAGTAACCCCAAAGCAGAGCCTCCTCTCCGCCATTAATACCGTTTTAACAGAACATGACCCTTTCAAGCGTGGTGCAGACTCTGAGTTCAAGGCGTTAGTCTGCATGGCATTGAATGAACAACGTCTAGTCTCCTGGCTTAACCTCATCTGCAAGTCAGGGGTGTTAATTCAATCACATTATCAGCCCTGGAGTTATATGGCAAGCAGCGGCTTTGAAAGTGCCCTGAATATTCTTAGTCGACTCAGCAATCTAAAGTTCAACCTCCCTGTAGACCTTGCTGTGCGGCAGCTTAAGAACATTAAGGATGCTTTTTGAGGCAACGGAAAACCTTAAGTCCCATTTGTACATTTCACTGTAAGAACTGAATGACTGTACTACATAATTGCTTGTTCAACACATTCTTTTGTCTCCTGAAATCTACTTAACGGTGAGAGTTGGGTCACCTAGATTCAAGAAGTACCACAGCATTGAGGGGAACTCCTTTTTCTGGGGTACCAAGCACAATTAGAAGTCCTCCTGAAATCTTATCAGGACAATGACATGTTTAATAGCTTCTACAATTGACTATTTATATGAAAGCGTATAATATGTATTTTTGAATATATAAATAACGATTGGAGAATATTTTCACAGTTCACAATACTGCCATTATATACACTGATACTGTACTGTAAATGTTGCACTTAAAAGTCACTACCCCTCTGGGCAGGCATATTGTCTATCAATATAGGCGCATCTTATGAAAATGACACATTGGTCTTGTGTAATTAGTAAAGTAGTTCTGGTGACAATGTTTTGCTTTGATGTGTAAATAAAGGTCTGTATTTACATTATCTTCTACAGCACAGATCATTTAGATGAATTGGGAGTTGGTGTGTTCAGTCATTAGGTTTCCATAGATAAGTCTATATGAGCATAAACCTCCCCATTACATGTGCACTGGCCTCTGGAAATATCAAATGTAGCCATACTTATGTATGAATATTCTTAGCGGTAATAAATATTCAGAGGATGATGCCAACGGGCACAATTTCATCTACAGACAACTGATCCACTATGATTGGGGATCATAGTGCAGGACAAGGGGCCTAATTCAGATCTGATTGCTGGGCTGCGTTTTTTGCTGTCCTGCGATCAGATGGTCACCGTCTACAGGGGGAGTGTCATTTAGCTGTGCGATTGCATGTGTAGCTGAGCTGCTTGTGCAGTCTCTCTGCAGCCCAGGACTTACTCTTCCAGTGCGATTGAATCCTGCTGATTGGGGCCAGAGCTGATGTCAGACACCCTCCCTGAAAACGCTTCAGCCCGCCTGCGTTTTTCCGGACACTCCCTGAAAATGGTCAGTTGCCACCTCAATAACCTTGTGAATGCCCGTGTGAATGGATCCTTCACACCATCCCGTCACTGACCGCAGATGCCCGTTGTAGCTGTCCGACGCGCCTGCGCATTGCGGTGCATGCGCACGAAAACGCACAGCAGCGATCAGATCTGAATGACCTCGAGGGTTTCTGTGCTCTAAACTTGTCTTATAGAGATCTCTATACAATACAAATATATATTTAGAATCCACTTGTGACTTTTTAAACACGTCACTATTAATACACTGTGATCCAAGGAGAGACTAGTAATACTTTTTTTTTTTCTCTAAATGCCAATGTTATAACAATTATAAATAAACTTGACCAAAGAAATATACATGTATATCCAAAGTTTAATGAATCCCATATACTGTTTACTGACACACCTACTACTAAAGAACATGTTCATGGACCAGGCGCATATTATATTTCTTGGTCATGTATGTGACTTCCGGGATCTCCCAAACCAGGGAGGAAATCACAATTTAAAGTAAATAATGTATGTACATCTTTTAGTGTACATATGTGTGGTCAGATGTAATCATGAATGTTTTACAGAAAAGTAGCTATATAACTGATTCAATATAGTCTGTATTTGTTATTGTAATATTAGCTGTTTATTATAAGATGATATCATCTTTAGGCTGTGTACACACGGCATGATGCGCCGTACAGCACGACATTGACTATTCGACGCCGTATAGTCAATGTTGACCTGCCTACACAGTCTATTTTTCCTTGTGATGCCGTTCCCGTGTGACCGCGCATCGGCATCGCAAGGACTATACACACGGTGCGAAATGCACTATATAGTCAAAATCAAAGAAATATCGCACTGTGTGTATACAGCAATAGACTTTATATCGGAATGCTGAAATGCAAAACAATGCTGACATACAAGGTGTTACAAGGTTTTCTATGCAGAAGGTTTGGGTTGATTGTTTACAGTTTTACAAGTGCGGTGTAGAAACCCCTTGTCTTGTATAGTAGACGTCTGGTTGTGCTCTGTTTGCTAAACAGTAGAGCCCTTAAACACTACTGTTGTGTAGCAGTTGTGTTAAAAGTATTGTTGATGGGGGAGGTGTTAGTGTAAAACTTCTGAACCCTAAATCTAAGTGTAAAATTTTATTGTTGTAGATTTTTTTTTTTTTTTAATTGGCACAATGCTCCGTAGAGCTGAACACAAGTGAGTGGAGCCGGCACTGCTATAAAATAATGTAATTTAAACCTTGTATTCCTGATATCAGGGGCAGGATGTAATGGAGTCCGAGACCGCCGGATGTGCGGGATGCCGGGCGATCTCGGACATTTTATTAAAGGGGCAATCATGTACAAGGCATGATTTTGCCTTGTAACTGCCCCTTTAAAAAAACGTCCGAGACCTTCCGGCGATCTTGGACTCTGTTACTGAATTTGGAAGCTTTGCCCCAGCTGTTACAACCACTATTTTTTATTTATTTTTTTCCCTCTAAACTGTTTTTTTTATTACAGTTTGTGTCTGTGGAAAAGGTGTAGGAACTCATCACCAGGCCTGGTTGGGTGATTTAAAGCAGACTGCATCTCAAATCCCTCTAATCACTTTACCAGATTCAATTAGTGTAATCTATGCTGCATGTGTAGATTCTGATATGTTACATGAAATGCTGGAATGGAACACTTCCTTTTTTTTTTGTATTTTATTTTTTTTAAACAGATTGTTGAAATAGTGTACCCATATACAGGTAGACAAACAAATCTCTTCATTCCTGGGATACTTTAATAACCTGGTGCAGAGGGTAATAATGTACTGTAACCCATAGCACCCAGATATATACTGCCTTTTGTCTGTATAATGTTTTCCGAGCAATGACTGCTATTCCCTGGCTGGTATGGGTTACAGCACAATTATTCTGCTTGCACTGTTTTATTATACCTCCAAATGTTCATGTGTAATCACTGATTCTAATGATCTGAGAAGTTCATATATGGTGTATACATAGTAAGGTGAAATCCCCCTCTGGTGCAATGTATGTATATGAAAAATTGTTTCTGACACTATATTTTGATTTTATTTTTCTGTATAAAAAGTTTATATTTATGTAGATGTGAAAATAATTTGTTTCATGGAAAATAAAATGCTGCTAGTTTTGAAGTCTGAGTTGATGTCATGGGTGTTTGTGTGTGCGTCTAATAAAAAAAAAAAAAAAAGAATTATTTATATGTGTATAAATATATGTCAGGACATAATAAATAAAATATATATATATATATCACTGCTCAAAAAAATAAAGGGAACACTTAAACAACACAATGTAACTCCAAGTCAATCACACGTCTGTGAAATCAAACTGTCAACTTAGGAAGCAACACTGATTGACAATCAATTTCACATGCTGTTGTGCAAATGGAATAGACAACAGGTGGAAATTATAGGCAATTAGCAAGACAGGAGTTGTTCTGCAGGTGGTGACCACAGACCACTTCTCAGCTCCTATGCTTTCTGGCTGATGTTTTGGTCACTTTTGAAAGCTGGCGGTGCTTTCACTCTAGTGGTAGCATGAGATGGAGTCTACAACCCACACAAGTGGCTCAGGTAGTGCAGCTCATCCAGGATGACACATCAGTGCGAGCTGTGGCAAGAAGGTTTGCTGTGTCTGTCAGCGTAGTGTCCAGAGCATGGAGGCGCTACCAGGAGACAGGCCAGTACATCAGGAGACGTGGAGGAGGCCGTAGGAGGGCAACAACACAGCAGCAGGTCCGCTACCTCCGCCTTTGTGCAAGGAGGAACAGGAGGAGCACTGCCAGAGCCCTGCAAACTGACCTCCAGCAAGCCACAAATGTGCATGTGTCTACTCAAATGGTCAGAAACAGACTCCATGAGGGTGGTATGAGGGCACGATGTCCACAGGTGGGGGTTGTGCTTACAGCCCAGCACCGTGCAGGACGTTTGGCATTTGCCAGAGAACACCAAGATTGTCAAATTCGCCACTGGCGCCCTGTGCTCTTCACAGATGAAAGCAGGTTCTCACTGAGCACATGTGACAGACGTGACAGAGTCTGGAGACGCCAAGGAGAACATTCTGCTGCCTGCAACATCCTCCAGCATGACCGGTTTGGCAGTGGGTCAGTAATGGTGTGGGGTGGCATTTCTTTGGGGGGCCGCACAGCCCTCCATGTGCTCACCAGAGGTAGCCTGACTGCCATTAGGTACCGAGATGAAATCCTCAGACCCCTTGTGAGACCATATGCTGGTGCGGTTGGCCCTGGGTTCCTCCTAATGCAAGACAATGCTAGACCTCATGTGGCTGGAGTGTGTCAGCAGTTCCTGCAAGACGAAGGCATTGATGCTATGGACTGGCCCGCCCATTCCCCAGACCTGAATCCAATTGAGCACATCTGGGACATCATGTCTCGCTCCATCCACCAACGCCACGTTGCACCACAGACTGTCCAGGAGTTGGCGGATGCTTTAGTCCAGGTCTGGGAGGAGATCCCTCAGGAGACCATCCGCCACCTCATCAGGAGCATGCCCAGGCGTTGTAGGGAGGTCATACAGGCACGTGGAGGCCACACACACTACTGAGCCTCATTTTGACTTGTTTTAAGGACATTACATCAAAGTTGGATCAGCCTGTAGTGTGTTTTTCCACTTTAATTTTGAGTGTGACTCCAAATCCAGACCTCCATGGGTTAATAAATAGGATTTAAATACCTACCGGTAAATCCTTTTGTCTTAGTCCGTAGAGGATGCTGGGGACTCCAAAAGGACCATGGGGTATAGACAGGATCCGCAGGAGACATGGGCACACAAAGACTTTGAATGGGTGTGAACTGGCTCCTCCCTCTATGCCCCTCCTCCAGACTTCAGTTAGAGAACTGTGCCCAGGGAGACGGACATTTCGAGGAAAGAATTTAATGTTTAAACACGGTGAGTGTCATACCAGCTCACACCTCGAACATGCCGCAGAACGTGGCATTCAATAGAACACCAGCCGACGGCATGAAAAAATATACAGCAATATGCTGACCGAAAATGTAACACAACCTGTGTGTAAACACGACCAATAATAACATACTGCCTGCCATGGCAGGAATAACGTCAGCAACAGACTGACTGAAAAGAAACACCACATGAGTATAACCAATAACTGCAGATACAGTACGCACTGGGACGGGCGCCCAGCATCCTCTACAGACTAATAGAAAAGGATTTACCGGTAGGTATTAAAATCCTATTTTCTCATACGTCCTAGAGGATGCTGGGGACTCCAAAAGGACCATGGGGTTTATAACAAAGCTCCAGACCGGGCGGGAGAGTGCGGACGACTCTGCAGCACCGATTGAGCAAACATGAGGTCCTCATCAGCCAGGTATCAAACTTGTAGAACTTAGCAAAAGTGTTTGAACCCGACCAAGTAGCTGCTCGGCAAAGTTGAACCGCCGAGACTCCTCGGGCATCCGCCCAAGAAGAGCCCACCTTCCTGGTAGAATAGGCCTTCACCGACTTCGGTAACGGCAATCCAGCCGTAGAAAGAGCATGCCGAATCGTATCACAGATCCAGTGTGTAACAGTCTGCTTAGAAGCAGGGGCCCCAATTTTGTTGGGAGCATATAGGATAAACAGAGCCTCTGTTTCTCCAATCCGAGCCGTTCTGGCGACACAAATATTCAAAGCTCTGACTACATTGAGAGACTTAGAATCAGCCAAGGCTTAAGTAGCCACAGGTACCACAATAGGCTGGTTCCTGTGAAACGCGGAAACCACTTTTGGCAGAAATTGTTGCCGAGTTCTCAATTCTATCCATCTGGAAGATCAAATAGGGGCTCTTGTGAGACAAAGCCGCCAATTCCAACACCCGCCTTGCAGACGCCAAGGCCAATAGCATGACAACTTTCCAAGTGAGAAATGTTAACTCAACCTCTCGTAAAGGTTCCAACCAGTGTGACATAAGAAACTGCAACACCACGTTAAGGTCCCATGGTGCCACTGGGGGCACAAATGGAGGTTGGATGTGCAGCCCTCCTTTAACGAAAGTCTGAACTTCTGGAAACGCGGCTAATTCTTTTTGAAAGAAAATTGATAAGGCCGAAATCTGCACTTTAATGGAGCCTAACTTTAGACCTGCATCCACCTTTGCTTGCAAAAAATGGAGAAAATGACCCAGCTGAAATTCTTCCGTAGGAGCCTACTTGGATTCACACCAAGACACATACTTCCTCCAAATACGGTGGTAAAGCTTCGCCGTTACTCCTTTCCTAGCCTGAAGCAATGTGGGAATGTCTTCACCGGAAATACCCTTTCGGGCTAGGATATGGCGTTCAACCGCCATGCCGTCAAACGCAGCAGCGGTAAGTCTTGATACACGCCCGGTCCTTGCTGTAACAGGTCCTCTCGTAGAGGAAGAGGCCAGGGATCTTCTATGAGTAAGTCTTGAAGATCTGGATACCAAGCCCTCCTTGGCTAGACAGGAACAAAGAGGAACGCCTGAACCTTTGTTCTTCTTATGCTTATCACCTTCGGAAAGAGTGAAAGTGGAGGGAACACATAGACCGACTGAAACATCCATGGTATCACGAGGGCGTCCACTGCTAGTGTCCCTTGACCTGGAACAATATCCTTGAAGTTTCTTTTTGAGGCGAGACGCCATCATGTCTAATTGAGGAATTCCCCAAAGACTTGTCACTTCTGCGAAAACTTCTTGATGAAGACCCCCATCTCCTGGATAGAGATCGTCTCTGCTGAGGAAGTCTATTTCTCTGTCCTCCATCTGGGGGACGCTGCGCCGTTACTTGTGGGTTAGAGGTGTGTGGTAGTGGAGTTTGGCACAGAATCTATCTAAAGCTGACTCCTCCCCCCTCTAACCCCTCCCATCTCCTTCCTGCTCAGCCATATTCAGTTTTTATTTTGTGCCTGTGGAGTACAGACACCGTTTTTATTTCTCCTATTTTTTTTATTTTTTTTTGTTATTTACAGGATGCCTAGTCCCTGTTTACGGGTGACAGGTATTGATGGAGTGGCCTAATATTCCACTCGAGGATGCTGTCTAGAAAGGCCACCATACCTGGGTCACTGGGGCCTTTGTACACTAAAGAGCGACAGAAGAAAGGTACCGGACAGCCACAATCTGTCACCGACAGTATTGGGCTGTCCCTATTTATTTCATAACACCCCCCCACCCCCCCTCCCCGGCCGCCAGCGGGAGCGGCGCCGGAGATTTCTCCCCTACACCCGCAGTGAGAGACCTGGAGGGTTGTGGGGACAGATAGCAGACTGGTCCGGGAGAGTCTTCTGACCTCCCGGGACCAGCTAGAAGCCGCCGCGGACGCTGTGGGTAGCGGCGCGCGGCGGCCCGAACTTCCGGTTTCAGCGCGGGGTTACGTCAGCAGTGCAGGGACGGCTTCCCGCCCTGCTCTGCCCGCGCCAATCTGCCTGCCGCCATCTTCTGCTTCACGGAGACAGGGGGACGCTGTGCGCTTCACACACGGAGCCTGCCAGGGGGAGAATTTTGACAGCATAACCGCAAGTATAGAGGGGGCTGATCAAGGGGGGGATTACAGGCATATTGGAATCCACCTAGGGATTAACCTAATAAGGAGAGCCTCTGACTTGCACTCAGTTGTCCTGGATTCAGGTCCCACTCTATCCTTAATGTAGATTGTTAACACAGCTCATTAGTCAGAAAGTTTAGGGTGCTTTTATTTTAGTGTATAACTTCAGAATGGAAAAAGTGACTAGTAAACCGGACAGACCTACAAAGGGAAAAACGGCCTCGGTAGTTTATTTTTCCTGCTCTCAGTGTGGCTCAAAGCTGGCTAAAGGTAGTTCTGACGCAGGTACCTTATGTGCTTCATGCTCTGGTGCATCAGTGACAGATCAGCAGGGAGGTTCCGCAGATCAGCCGATGCCCCCATGGGTTAAAAACATGGTGGACGCCATTTCAGATTTGCGTCAATCTAGGGAGACTGAATCTGCTCGGACTCAGGTGGAGCCTTTATGGGCCCAAAATATGGGAAAGTGCCTCACTGATTTAACTCAATCTTTGAATAAGTTTGTAAATGCTGCCAGCAGTTCGACTGCTACTAAGCGATCGCAGCCGTTACCCGCTATAGCGTTTCCAGGTGAGGAGGCGGACACCCTGGCATCTCCGTTGGAGGAGGGGGAGGTAGATCCTGAATGGGATGAAGTTTCGGCTTGGGAAGATGAGGAACCTTCTACTAGTTCAGGTGTTAGATTGTTAATAGAAGCCATTCGTCAGACTCTTAATATTCAGGACACGGTGGTAGAGGAAACTCCTTCCCCCTTCTTCAAACGACAAAAGAGACAGGTTACGGCCTTCCCTTCTTATTCTCACTTTGCGGATATTTTAAAAGAACCCTGGCTTAAACCGGATTCTCGTTTTCAGGCGCCTAAAAAGTTAAGATTTCTATATCCTTTTACAGAGGAAGATACGAAATTTTGGGAGACGGCCCCTAAGGTAGATGCTCCTATTTCACATCTAGCAAAAGCTACGGTTATTCCGTCGGTACAGTCTGACCTTAAAAGACGCTACCGATAGAAAGATTGAAGCATTACTAAAGTCTATGTTTTCTTTATCAGGTGTTTCTCTCCGTCCAGTACTGGCGAGTGCCTGGGTACTTAAGGCCGTGGATGAATGGCTTGCACAGGTGGTATCGGGAATGCAGTCGGATGATCCGTCGGAAGCCATTCACGTAGCGGAACAGATTTCGGAGGCGCTCACTTATGTGGGTGAAGCCTTGTTGGATTCGGTTGCGCTACAGACCCGGGTTTCAGCCTTGACAGTATCCGCAAGACGCTCTTTGTGGCTTAGAGTTTGGAATGCTGATTCTGACTCAAAGCAAACATTGACGGCTGTGCCTTTTGAAGGTGAGTTCCTTTTTGGATCAGAGTTAAAGAAGATTATTTCAGATACTACTGGAGGAAAGAGCCCTTTCCTTCCATCTGCACCTCACAAACCAAAACCTACAAGGTTTCGGTCCTTTCGTACGCAGGGCAGAGGTAGCTTCCAATCCTTTCGTGCTTCCTCCAGATTCCCAAGAAGGGGCTCTTTCAGAGGAAGAGGATCTCAGGCTATTCGCAGACCGGCCAGTAAGCCTGCCGACAAACCTGAGGCATGACGTCTCAGGTCCCCTGGAGGGATCAATGAAGGTTGGGGCCCGGTTACTTCAGTTCAGGGAAGTGTGGCTCCTATCGAAACCGGATCGGTGGGTAATGGGGGTCATTTCCAGAGGATATATGTTGGATTTCGAAGAGACGGTCCCAACCCGACTATTCATAACACCTCTCCCAGACGATCCCTCCAGACGGCAAGCTCTTCTTCAGGCAATCACAACCCTCTTACAAAATGGAGTAATCATTCCGGTTCCCTCTCATCAAAGGGGGCGGGGTTTTTACTCAGGTCTTTTTCTTGTGGACAAGCCGGATGGTTCGTTTCGGCCCATTCTGAATCTGAAGGCTCTCAACCCGTATCTCTCAACCCAAAAATTCAAGATGGAATCCATTCGCTCAATTATCGCCGCTATGGAGCCAGGGGAATATTTGGCTTCAATAGACATAAAAGACGCCTACTTACATGTCCCGATTTGGATAGGACATCAGTCTCTGCTGAGATTTGCAGTCGGGCCGGAGCATTTTCAGTTTCAAGCTCTTCCCTTTGGTCTTTCTACGGCTCCCCGGGTTTTTACAAAGGTCTTAGGCCATGTAGTCGCAGTTCTTCGTTGCCAAAGGGTCAACATCACTCCATATTTGGACGACCTGTTGGTCAAGGCACCGTCAGCGTAGATTCTCACTCAGAACCTGCAGCTAACGATGGAGACTCTACAGTCGTTCGGGTGGATAATCAACTTTCCAAAGTCATCTCTACTCCCTTCTCAGAAGATGATTTTTCTGGGACTTTTATTCGACACCAACAGCCAGAAGGTGTTTCTTCCTGCGGACAAGATTCAGGATCTGCAGTCGAAAATCCGAACCCTGTTACACTTACCAGTAGTGTCGGTCCTCAGATGTATGCAGGTGTTGGGCAAAATGGTATCCTCCTTCGAGGCAGTTCCATATGCCAGATTTCATGCCCGTCTTCTTCAAACGCAGATTCTCAACTGTTGGACTCGGACGGAACCACGTCTCGAATTGCAGTTGATCCGCTTGTCGATAAAGACTCGTCAGTCTCTTCACTGGTGGCTTCACAGTCACAATTTGAAAAAGGGTGCACCGTTCACAATCTGGTCTTGGATGATGGTCACCACGGACGCAAGCCTCAGTGGTTGGGGGGCAGTGTTCCAGACTCATCACTTCCAGGGACGCTGGAGCAACCAAGAGTCAAAATTGCAAATCAACATTCTGGAACTAAGGGCGATTCGGTATGCACTCCTTCGCATTCAAACCATGGTGCAGGGTCAACCAGTTCGTGTGCAGTCCGACAATGCCACCGCAGTGGCTTACATCAACAAACAGGGAGGAACTCGCAGCTGGTCCGCAATGAGAGAGGTCGCTCAGATCCTCGCGTGGGCGGAACGCTGGGTTCCGGTGATCTCCGCGATCCACATTCCAGGAGTCGAAAACTGGGAAGCAGACTTTTTGAGTCGTCACACGATTCATCCGGGAGAATGGGAACTTCATCAGGAAGTGTTTCTCTCTCTAGTGGATCGATGGGGAATGCCAGACATAGACCTGATGGCGTCTCGCCTCAACGCGAAACTTCCTCACTACGGCGCAAGGACTCAGGATCCACAGGCAATCCTGATCGATGCTCTTACTGCCCCATGGCAGTTTCAACTGGGATATGTGTTTCCGCCAATCCCACTGATCCCGCGTCTACTCCAACGCATTCGGCGAGAGGGTCTCGCAGTGATTCTAGTGACTCCAGATTGGCCGCGTCGACAGTGGTACACTCTTCTGCGCAGTATGGTAGTCAGAGATCCCTTTCGTCTACCTCTGCGACCAGATCTGCTTCTTCAAGGACCTTGTCGCCACCCAGATTTACATCGGATGGCTTTGACGGCTTGGCTCTTGAATCCAAGATTTTGAAGGAAAAAGGTCTTTCTCGATCGGTTGTCCAGATGATGATTCGAGCTAGGAAACCGGTGACCTCAGGCATTTACCATAGAATATGGCGTATTTACATTGCATGGTGCGAAAAACGGAGACTGACTCCGCATTTGTTTAGACTACCTCGCCTACTCTTTCCTTCAGGAGGGTCTCGACAAGGGCCTAAAGCTTTCTTCACTAAAGGGTCAGGTTTCAGCTTTATCGGTTCTTTTTCAGAAGAAACTAGCAAATATTCCAGAGGTTCAAACATTCCTGCAGGGAGTACTTCGGATTCAACCACCTTTTGTCCCTCCGGTTCCTCCCTGGGATTTAAACTTGGTCCTTACGGCTCTTCAGACCTCTCCATTTGAACCTTTAGAATCAGTTGAACTCCGTTATCTGACACAGAAAGTTGTTTTTCTGTTGGCTATTGCCTCAGCTAGACGAGTGTCTGAGTTGGCGGCCTTTTCTTGCAGACCCCCCTTGTTAGTGTTTCATGAGAACCGGGTGGTTCTACGGACTAAACCTTCTTTCCTTCCAAAGGTTGTTTCAGCATTCCATTTAAATCAGGACATTGTACTTCCTGCCTTTACTCCGACATCTTCTCCTGGGGAGGACTCTCATTTGGCTCTCCTGGATGTGGTTCGAGCCTTACGTATCTATTTGTCTCGCACAGAGTCATTCCGTCGCACGGATAACTTACTGGTTTTGATTGATGCTCCAAAACGAGGTTGGCCGGCCTCCAAAAATACTGTGGCCCGTTGGATAACTTCGGCCATAAAACAGGCTTACCTGTCTTCTCATGTTTCGGTTCCTGACTCAATTAGGGCTCATTCGACTAGAGCTGTTGGAGCCTCTTGGGCTGTTCGCGGTGGTGCATCTGTTGAGCAACTGTGCAGAGCAGCGACCTGGTCGTCAGTTCATACTTTCACAAAGTTTTATCGTTTTCATACTTTTGGTTTGGAGACTGCCTCTGTTGGGCGTCGTATATTGAAGACGGCTATGCCGTCACCGTCTCCCTCCTCTCATTAGCTTGCTTTGGGAAATCCCACAAGTAACGGCGCAGCGTCCCCCAGATGGAGGACAGAGAAATTGGGATTTTTGTTTACTTACCGTAAAATCTCTTTCTCTGAGTCCATCTGGGGGACGCTGCGATCCCTCCCATAGTTTGTCTGGTTTAATTGGTTAATTTTTTTATTCTGGTCTATCTCCTTTGGCTTGGCTAAACGTTAACTGAATATGGCTGAGCAGGAAGGAGATGGGAGGGGTTAGAGGGGGGAGGAGTCAGCTTTAGATAGATTCTGTGCCAAACTCCACTACCACACACCTCTAACCCACAAGTAACGGCGCAGCGTCCCCCAGATGGACTCAGAGAAAGAGATTTTACGGTAAGTAAACAAAAATCCCAATTTCTCTGTTGTCTACACCCGGAACGAAGACCGCTAATAAAGCATTTACATGCCTTTCCGCCCAGCGAAAACTTTTGCGGCTTCTGCCCTCGCCGCTTTGCTCCTCGTTCCGCTCTAGCGGCTTACTTACGCCACTGCTGTTAAGTCGTCCGACAGAATTATGACGGGCAGATCGCGAAGAATATGTTCCATTGTAAATAGCTCTTAATTCAAGAATGCTTACTGCAGACAAGCTTCCCGGCTTGACCTTTTCCCCTGGAAAATCTTCCCCTGTAAAGACTGCTCCCCAGCCTCGGAGACTTGAATCCATGGACACCAGGATCTAATCCTGGATCCCGAACCTTCGTCCCTCTAGGAGGTGAGAACTGTGAAGTCACCACAGGAGAGATATCCTGGTCCTGGAAAATAGGATTATTTTCTGGTGCATGTGCAGGTGATACCCGGACCATATGTCCAACTGGTCCCGCAAAAACCACTCTGGCATTTGTCCTGCTCACCGAATGGCCTCATAGGCCGCAACCATCTTTTCATCAACGGAACGTATTGATGGGTTTACACTGTTGAAAACCTGATCCAACTCTGGATCCTCAAATCTATTTCGATAGGAAAAAACAAACTCTCAATAGTTCAGTATCTAATCTTATTCCCAACTCCGCCATCTGCGCTGTTGGAATCAACAATGATTCTCTGTGTTGAAGAACTGTCAGAGAGAAACAGCGATTCGTACTACTTGTTTCTAGACCTCGCCGTAGTCAGGAGAGCGTCCCAGTACAGAATAATAATGGCTCTTACTCTTGAAGGCAAACCATCATACTGCCATCACTCTGGTGAAATGACAATGACAATCCTGAATAGCAAACCCAGGTAAGCTTAATGCGGATGAAACCGCATTTAAACCCTCTTTCTTCTTTTACAGGCTGGAGATCCCTGCCCTGAGAGATTCCATCTTGCCGTTCAACTTCCTAAGTAGAAATCCTTATGGGACTGGTCTGACCGAGCTGTCCGGGCTCAGAAGCACGAAAAAGCTTGAATAACAGCTTCTTCTTTTTTTTGTGACCTGGACCGCCGGACCATGTCCTGATCCTGAACCACCTCTTGTATGGTGTCGCATACTACCTCCCCGTCCAGAGGAGAATCGGTAAGATCTATTTGAAAAATCAGTGAGGGGAATCATCTGGAAAACTCGAGTATGTCCCCCTTTGGACTCTATTCTTAAGTCACTGTGTCAAGTCCCTTCCAGGACTGACTGAAGAGTATTAGACGAGTTCCCACCGGTGTGGGCTCCAGCAAGATAGACCCAGCGACCTGCGGTGGATGTGGTAGAAACAGAGGACGATATCTGGTTCTGCGAAGTTGAAAAGGCTGCAGACCTCTTACCTTTTCACCTCCCTCTACCTATAAAGAAGGGGAATAAAAACGGTATCCAACTGGTCAAAAGGACTTTATCCCACAAAAAATGCGTCACCAACCGTTGTGATGGAATATAGCACAAGAAGGTAGACTTACCAGTGGTATCTGCTGAGATCAACTTAACCAAGCCATCCCCAAACCAGATTATCCCTTCATAGGGAAGATACTCCAGGAATTCTCAGAGTCAGTGCATACCTCTTGTAGTCGCACGGCAGCAAGCTGCAATGTTCTAGATAAGACCCAAGGAATATCCCCTTTCTCCCCAGGGTGATTATACAGGTTGAGTCTCCCTTATCCAAAATGCTTGGGACCAGAGGTATTTTGGATATGGGATTTTTCCGTATTTTGGAATAATTGCATACCATAATGAGATATCTTGGTGATGGGGCCTAAATCTAAGCACAGAATGCATTTATGTTTCATATACACCTTATACACACAGCCTGAAGGTAATTTTAGCCAATATTTTTAATAACTTTGTGCATTAAACAAAGTGTGTGTACATTCACACAATTCATTTATGTTTCATATACACCTTATACACACAGCCTGAAGGTCATTTAATACAATATTTTTAATAACTTTGTGTATTAAACAAAGTTTGTATACATTGAGCCATCAAAAAACAAAGGTTTCACAATCTAACTCTCGCTCAAAAAAGTCCGTATTTCGGAATATTCCGTATTTCGGAATATTTGGATATGGGATACTCAACCTGTATCGGATAACAAGGTAACCGACCATTTCTGAATACAAGCACTCCCCCATACGTATGTAATGCAAATATCATCAAAGCATATAATTAAAATATCACTTCGCTTCCTGTATACGATCCTTTGTGACAGGGCCCCGTGCAGACCAGGGGTTGACTTTCACTTTATTCTATCCACGGCGGGAAAAGAATAAACACTCGGACTCCTCGTGAGGATTTGAGACCATCTTGTCACGGCTGACCTAGAGCTTCATTAACAGAGCGACCAGCACATGAGAAGGAATAACTTTACTTCAGCATTCATAATAAATTGTAATACAAATATACACATTTAAATACACATATATCTATATATACATCATATATATATACACAAATCCACAGAACTCGGCACTCCCATAAGAATGAATATAACTTGGTCCGGTGCCCTCACAGCTGTGAGACAGCAATATACATACAAGTTTTGGTAGCGGCACTCAGGACACAGGCACGGTGACAACGAAGTATATATCAACGTTTCAAACCTTTATACTTTGTATCCTGATGACAAACCAATAAAGGTTTGAAACGTTGATATATACTTCGTTGTCACCGTGCCTGTGTCCTGAGTGCCGCTACCAAAACTTGTATGTATGTATATATATATATATATATATATATATATATATATATATATAAAATCTGTCAGGAGCAGCAGGGTCCCTAGTGACATTAATGTGTTCTGAATGTGTATGGACATTTACTAAATGCCAAAGTTGTGGATCTAAACAGGAAACATTATGGCCGACATAAAACATAGTATTCGTGTCGACAACAGGGAGTAGTAACTGGGCAAAATAACATTTTTGTGACCCCGAGGGGTCTGAGGGAAATATATACCTAATTTCACTAGGACATCCCCACAAATACTACCACGTCTGTGCTCGAGCTACAGCTCAATGCAAACGTACCATACATATATACACATACAGGTATCGTTTTTTTATATTATTTTACACCCAGTCATAATAGTTGTTGCCGACAGGGTCACCCACATACGTCTGTGTCCCTCAAACAGTGTTTACTTTGGAAAAGCTTACAACTACTGACATGCTGACAATCTCATGAATCAAGTACCATCTGGAATCGGCAATGCCGACAGAGGGATTCCTATATCTGTTTGTGGTAGAGCACTCACACATGTCGACACACGTGTACTAAACACCCACCAACACTGCTAAAGTGGGCAGATTTCTGACAGGGAAA